>NW_006399805.1:13303324-13326932 GCF_000299155.1 Elephantulus edwardii
GTTTCCCACAGTGGTTGTACCATTTTACTCTTCCACCAACAGTGAATAAGTGTTCCAGTTTCTCTACAACCTCTCCAGCATTTGTTGCTTGCTGTTCTGTTAAATTTGGCCAGTCTGACTGGGGTGGGATGATATCTCATAGTTGTTTTGTAAAATATAAATTCTTAGAGTGGTGTAAATAATTATTTCACTGTCAAAATTTGAGCTAATGGAAGGAAATGATTTCTATAACAAGGAATGAATTCGTAATCTGATGTGTTATGCCACTGATTTCAAGCCAGCTCTGCACATTGCTTCTGGAGTGCGGCTGTTCATAAGCACGACACTTGGGCTGTGAATGTTTGCGTGGGGGGGGGGGGGGGGGGGGGGGGTGGGGGTTTGGAGGGGTGGGAAGGGAAGGCTAGAGGGAAGGGGGGTGGGCGGCCTCAGGCACAAGGCACAGCTGTCAGAAGAGCACAGCAACCCTTGCTGTTCACAGTGGAAGTTCCCGTGCTCATTTCACTCTGTCTACAGGTAGACTTTGCTTTTGTGCTTCACAGATATTTTCGTTTTGGTTGTTGTTTTTTGGCTTTGTTTGTGGGTTGTTGGTTGTGTGTGTGTGTGTGTATGTGTGTGTGTGTGTGTGTCTGTGTTTACAGACTGAAAGTTTATGGTAACTGTGTGTCAAGGAATCTGTGAGCCCCAAGTTTTCAGCCTCGCTTACTCACTTTGTGATCATTCTCAAACCTTTTTGTGAAGTTATTGCATCCTTCATAGACTACAATGTAGAGTCAACATGACTTTCATGTGCTCTAGGAAACCACGCAAATTCACAATGACTCACTTTGCTCTGATAATTTTGTGATTGTTGAGGCCTGAAGCAAATGCATAGTAGATCCAAGGTATGCCTGCATTTGGAAAAGTCTTCAAGAAAATGTTCCTCATTCAGCTCCCCCTATTCTGCACACCTACCTTTCTTGTGAAGGGCGTCCCCACGGAGGTAGATCTATAGGAGTTTCCGAGGTGGTGTTGTGGGGTAAGGTCAGTTCGTTCCAGCTCATAGTGACCCCCGTACCAGACACTGTGCCTGGTCCTGCCTGTTCCCACCATCCTCCCCATCACCACCATGTCTGAACCCCTTGTTGTGTCAATCCTCTCACCACACCCTGGGGTTGATTGCTGCTGTTCAGCTTATGGTGACCCTCTGCACCATGGGACGCAGACTGTGCAAGTCTGTGCTGTCCTCTCGACGGTTACTGTGACCCTCTGCACAATGGAACGCAGCCTGTGCTGTCCTGTCAAAGGTTACAGTGACCCTCTGCGCAATGGAACACAGCCTGCCCAAGCCTGTGCTGTCCTCTCAATGGCAGGCTGGGCTTGAACCTACTGTTGCAGCCAGTGCACCAACACATCCTGTTAACGGTCTTCTGAGTCTTCATTGACTCTCTACCAAGCTGGATGTCTTTGCCAAGGACTGGCCCTTTCTCATGACAGGTCCCAAGTATATGACATGAAGTCTCACCATTCCGGCTTTGTAGGAACATTGTGGATCCTTTCCCATCAACAGATCATTGTAGTAATGCCCACAATGCGAGAGGACCTGGGTTTGGGGTGGTACATGCACTGCCTTGTCTTCACAGTATCGGCCATAGTTGTGCTGCTAGTGGGAATTTTTACACACACAAGAAGATAGGTGGCCACAGAGACAGCCCAGCTTGGTGGTGAGCGGGTGGCACGTCATGGAGAGGCTGGAGGGCAGAGCAGAGGCACAGCAAGCTTCTGTGGAGCCACAGGAGAGCTTGGCATCTGGGTGTCTCCATGCAGGGAAGCGCATGCTCTCGTGTGATTTTAATTAGTTATTTGTACTTACCTAAATTTGATTTTAAAATCACACAATAGTAGCAGAAAGCTTCCTGAAGGAAGTTTTTTGGTTTCACATTGGGCTAAGTGTTGGAGTGTTAACTGAAGGGGTTAGTAGCTTAACTCCAGCAATCTCTCTTGGGAACAGAGAGGCCAACTGTTCCTGTGACAATCTGCAGCATAAAGACTTCACGGTCGTCCAGTTCCAGTCTCCCTGCCGGAGCACTCTACGTCAGAGTCAGCGTGGTGGCCATGAGGCTTCCCCCTCAATAGGGAAGTTGATAAGTCACATTTTTTTCTTTTAAGGTAATCTACTGCTGGATTGCAAAAAAATCTTGAGTTCCAAACTAAGCAATAGTTGGGGTTTGTTTTTTTTTTGGTTTGGTTTTTTTTTAAGTACTGGAAACCCAAGATAATCTTTTGATTTGTTAAGTCTGATATAAACATAATTGCCCTATGATTGTGAAGCCATCTTTCTCAAGGGTGGAATAGATTGATGACTAAAGAAACAACCCTTTCATTCTACAATTTTGTGTCATATTTTCTTTACTTGTTGGTAGGTGCCATCAAGTCGTGTACAACTCAGTGACCCTACGAACAGCCAACCTGAAATCTGCCCTATTCTGTGTCATCCTCACCATCTCTGAGACACAAGCCCATTGCTGACGTCACAGTGTCAGTCCATTTTGTTGAGGGTCTTCCTCTCCCTTGCTGCACTCCATCTTTCCAAGCATGATGTTCCTTCCAAGGAATAGCCTCCGCCAGTCACATGTCCAAAGTATGAGAGATGAAGCCTTGTGTCATCCTTGCCTCCAAGGAACACTCTGGCTACACCCTTTCCAGGACATATCTGTTTGTTCTTTCGTCAGCCCATGGGATATTTAGCACCACATCTCAAAGGCATCAATTCTTCTGTCATCCTTACTCATTGTCCAGCTCTCTGAGGCGTAGCAGGTGATTGAGAAGACAATGGCCTGAATCAGGCACACCTTAGTATTTAAACTGACAACATTGCTCTTCTCTACTTTGGAGAGGTTCCTGACAGCAGACTTGCCCAGTGCAATACATCTCCTGATTCCCTGACTGCTGGTACCAAGGGTGTTGATTGCTGATCCAAGCAAAATGAAATCATTGACAGCTTCAATCTTTTCTCCATCTATCCTAACATTGACTCTTGGGCCTGTGGTGAGGATCTTTGTCTTCTTTTTTTTTTAAATATTTTTTTTAATTGGGAAAAACATATTGGGGGTACAAGGAGATGAGGGTTGGGGGCAGAAGGGTGAGGGTGGGCTAGGATGCAGTTGCAGAGCTGCACAGTTTGGTCGGTGGGGGGAGCAGGTGAAGGAAATGATGAGGGTCCAGTGGGGACCAGATGCTACAGAGGAATGACAAGCATTTTCCAATAGTAATTAAACCAACTGTCTTATTGATTTGGGAATTGGATGCCGACTCTCTGGCTTCTTCATGCTGAACAGGGGCGTAGATGTAAAGGGGGGAAGGGAGGACGCTTTATCACCTTACTGGTGGTCTTGGGTTACAGCTGCTTGCCTTCTTGCTCTGTTAGAAGATATTTTCCTGTCATTTGCTCCCCTCTGGACTGCAAAGTGTTTTCCCAGGTGGGTCCAGTGGGGATGGCTGGTTGAACCCAGAGGCTCCATCCTCCTTTGCTTACTTAGCTGTCAGTTGTATTTCCTTTTTGTCACTGGCACTGGGTTCAGGGTCAATTATGGAGTAAAACTCAGAGTTAAGGTTACCTATAGGAAAGGGAGCAAACCTAGAGAGAACAAACTTGTGAGTTACAAATAGAAGGGCTTTGAGGGTGTTGCTTTCAGGTTTACTGGGGTGGGGGGGAGGGTGGCAGAAGGTGGCCTAGGTAACATTCTCTGGATACCCTAGGAATTCTTTTTTTTTCTTCTCCTTCCCCACCCAGGGGTCAGATGGCACAATCTGGGGACTGAGGAGCTCACCCTGAGGGCTGCGATGGGTGGCCCCAAGCCGGGGGCCAAGCGCAGCCCGCCCCGGGCAGAAGGCTACGACGGCTCTCCCCGGGCAGAGGGCTGTGATGGCTCACCCCAGGCAGAGGGCCAAGGACAGTCCGCCCCGGGCAGAGGGCTGCGACGGCTCGCCCCCAGCCAGGGGCCGAAGGCAGCCTGCCCCGGGCAGAGGGCTGCGATGGCTCGCCCCGAGCCGGGGGCTGAGGGCAGCCCATCCCGAGCAGGGCAACACCCCCCAGGAGCTGGCTGGTATACTCCCCCTCCACTTGCCCCTACCCCAGTCTGGTCCCGTCGCCTGACTGAGGACTCTGTGGTCAGGGATAGTGTTTCCAGTTCCAGCACTGCCACTCCCCCCACCCCATAAGTGGTCATACTATATTTTGAAGTAGGTGTCACTGCCCTCCCCCTTTATATATGATAAAGGGAACCTGAGAATTGTGAACAGATTCCCCCCAGGTCTAACCATCTTTTGGCAGAAGCATTCAACAGAACAAAATATGTGGTGCATTTAGGATGTCGGTCCTCTTGTGCATGCTGCCACTGTTAAGGTCATCAGACTCACAGTGACTTTCAGCAATCCATTGTATAGGTAATCGTCCTCTTTGGCCTTTCCAATGCATAGGTAATCATCTTCTTTGGCCTGTCCAAGGAAACCCAAACCTGCAGATGGAGGGCATGCATCCCATCCCCCACCTCCTACGCAGGTGGCCAGCAGGGTGCGCCCCCCCCCAGCGTGGGAGGCCTGCAGGAGGCATGCGGCGCCCCCCAGCGTGGGCAGCCATTGGGGGCGCGCCCTCTCACCCCTCCACACGGGCGCTCGGCGGGTGTGCGGCCCCTCTTGTGCAGGCAGCCTGAGGCACCCGCTTCCCCCACATCCGCCATCCTGGCTCCAAGAATTCTCTCCAGTACAAGACCATCTTGCGGCAGTGTGGTGGCTTCACTGTACCAGTCTTGAGGAGGGCCGGTGCCCAGCATCCATCCTGGGCGAGGGAATCCATTCGTTCAGGCTGTGGAAGCCTCATGGAGCTGCAGCAGCTGTTCGGCGCAGCACGGGCTCTGGGGTGGGGGAGTGTGGGAGCCACGAGACTCACCCATTTCTCCTTGGGAATCCTTGAATTCCTGTTGTTGAGCCTCGATCTTCACTGAGGGCCAGTCATCTACTGTTTAAGTGTTCAATTATCAATAAGCCGAAGTCTGTGGAAGGCCATAATGGCCCTGCTTTAAGTGGTTCGCTGCTCCCACAGATCACCATGCTGTCTCTGCCTCTGCTGCCCGATCTTTGTCTTCTTAATGTTGAGATGTGATTCATACCAAAGGCTGTAGTCTTTGATCTTTTTAAGCAAGTATTTCACATCCTGCTCACTTCAGCAAGCAAAGTTGTGTCATCAGCATAATGCAGATTGTTGATGAGTCTTCCTCTGAACTTGATGCCACACTCCTCTTCATAAAGTCCAGCTTCATAAATTATAAGTTCAGCATACCGGTTGAATAGACATGGAGAAAGTATACAGCCCTGATACACATCCTTCCTGATCTTAAACCAAGTAATGTTCCCTTACTCTGTTTGCACAACAGCTTTTTTTGTGTATGTATAGATTCTGTGTGAGCACAATTAAGTCTTCTGGGATTTAGATTTTTCTCAATGTTAGCCATAATTTGTTAAAATCTGCACAGTCAAATGCCTTTGTATAGTCAACAAAGCATAAATAGACATTCTGCTGGTATTGTCTGCTTTCAGCCAGGATCCATCTGACATTAGCAATGATATCACTGGTGTCCTGGCCTCTTCTAAAACCAGCTTGTACTTCTGATAGTTCCCTGTTGATGTACTGTTCTAGCCATTTTTTCCTTGTTTGTTTTGTTTTGATGTTTACTTTGCTTTATTTATTATTCAAAGGACTTTGAACAATGTGGATCACAAGAAATTATTGATAATATTTAGAAGAATTCTTAATACTTAATTGTGCTCTTGTAGAACCTGTACTTAGACCAAGAAACAGTCATTCAAACACAGCAAGGAACTATTTCATGGTTTAAAATTAGGAAGCACTTGTGTCAAGTTTTGATCCTTTCTCCAAACCTACTCAATCTCCATGGTGAGACGATCGCTGGGTAGTGGCTTTCTCTCTGGGTTCATCCACATGTAGATCCTTTTCTCTTTGGAGCTTCTACTCTTGAATGATCTTCATGTCACTGGGCACGTGTCTTCCTCCATTTCTGCTTCTCTGGATCTCTTATTTACTAGGTTTTCTATGTTAAAGAAAAATCTTGACTTAAAACACATCCTACACTAATCTCCATACCTTTTCAACCTATATTCAGAACAGATAATTCTCGAGGCTGGGTTTATGAGGAGGAATGTGGCATTAGGTGTGAGGAAGACTCATCAACAACCTACGTTATGCAGATGATACAATCTTGCTTGCTGGAAGTTAGGTGAACCTGAAGTGCTTGCTGCAGAAGGTCAAGGACGGTCATCTTCAATATGGAATGAAGCTCAGAATCAAGAAGACAATGATTTTCATCACTGGGCCAATTGGCAGCACCATGAAAGATGGAGAAGAGATTAAGGTTGTTAACAACTACAGCTTGCTCGGCTCCACAATCAGTAGTCTTGGGAGAGCAGTTAGGAAGTCAAAAGACAAATTGCACTAGAAAATAAGGGGTCAGGAACCTCTCCAGAGAACTAAAAAGCAATGATGTCAGTCTGGAGACTAAGATGAGCCTGACCCAGGCCATGGTCTTTGCAGTTACTTTGGTCTAGTAGTTTTTGAATGATCTTCAACAATATTTTGTGTGTATGAGACTAGTCACTCTCAAACTCATTGCTACTGAGTTGATTCCACCTTTTAGGGAATTTCGTCTGGGATTCTGAGGAACACCAGGTAGCTTCATGTTACACACTGCACTGTCAGAGTTTCTGCGTACTTTAAAAAGGTTTAACAGGATTATTGAGTAAGAATTTTTGCACCATTCAATTCACCCAGCAGAAGTAAAGAATTAATAAAGATGCAACCAGCACCACAGACAATTTGATAACATTCTCATCAACTCCAAAGGGAAGCCTTTGGCTATTACCTGGGGGGTAACATTAAGATTAAAATTAGCTTCCTAGACCCGTCACAGACTAGGTGGGTGAAAGAAGAGAAAATGTGTTTATTGTGTCACAGCCAATCATAGTATCCGAAGCACCACGCTCACTCTGAAGGCTGTGGAGGAAACCTTTGCCCGTCTGCACAGAATCTGGTGCCTCCTGGCCATGCTCGGTGGCCCTTGATTTACAAATGCCACACTCCATTCTCTTCCTACATCTTTAGCTGGCTTTCCCTGAACTTCTCCACTTTTATAAGGGCACTACTCAAATGGGATTGTTGTTTGTTGTTGCTATTATCAAACAAGGTCACAGTCATTGCCACTGGGGTTAGGACGCTAACATACTTTTGTGGAGATATTATTCAATTTATGGAAATCCCCAGTATCTTTATCAGTATACTTTCTGTTTCTAGATCTAGCTATTCCGAACATTCATATCTATAAAATAATATGTGGCCTTTTGTAACTTCTTTCACCTAGCATACTATTTTTACACTTCATTGATGCTGTAGAACATATTCATACTTCATTCCTTTTTATCGTTGAATAGTGTCCCATTCTACACACATAATACATTTTCTAGATCCATTTCTCACTTGAGAGGTACTTGAGTCTTTTCCACTTTGTAGGTGTTGGGAACAGTACGACACGGTGATTAGAAGGTATGCTGCAATCACAAAGGCACATGGTTTGAATCCACCAGCTGCTCTGTGGGAGAAGGATGGGCAGTCTTCTCCTGTGCAATTTACAGCTTCTGAAAACCCTCTGGAGGGTCAGCTATGAGCTGGTTCTGGCTCAACAGTACACAACAACAGCAGCAGTGATCAGAACGCATTTCGGGAGGTGTTTGTGTTGACACAGTTTCGTTTCTCTTGAGTAGATAGTTAGGAGTGGAAGGACAGTGTCAGATGGTAACTGGATGTTTATCCATTTTCTCTGGAGGCTGAGCCTTTTTATGTCACCAGCAGCGGTGTGTGAGGGTTCTCACTTCTCCTTTTCATCAACACTTATCGTTCTAACTGTCCTCGTGGAGGTACAGGGTGACCATGCTGTGGTTTCAGTTTGGATTTCCCTGGTGACTGATGATGGTGAGCTCCTTTCCATGGACTTTTTTTGCCATTTCTAGTACTTCATTGGAGAAATGTCTATTCAGATCATTTGCCCATTTTCAAATTGAGTTGTCTTTTGACTAGTGGGAAGTAGGAGTCTTGGCCTATCTTGTATACAAAGTGAGTAATACTGCTTCTCATGCTACAGGTTGTCTTTTTGTTTTCTATATGTTGCCTTTTGAAGTAACAAAAATGAAAATGTTTAAATTATCAATTTTTCCAGTTGTTGCCCATGTTTCTGAGTCAGTCTAAGAATCATTTGTTAAATCTTGGACCATGAAAACTGCCATTATGTTTTCTTCTAAGACCTCTTTTATTTATATCTTTAACTTATTTTGAGTTAATTTTTCACTATAGTTTGAATTAAGGGCACAAGTTTTGCAAGTCACTCTCTTGTAAGCACGTGGTCTCAGCATGTTTGAAAAGAATAATCCTTCTGCACTGAATGCCCTGGACTCTGCTCTCGTGTTCCAAGGGCTGGCCTTACTGCTGTCCTGTCCTGGTCTCTGCTCTCATGTCCCGAGGGCCAGCCTTACTGCTGTTCTGTTTTGGTCTCTGTCCTGGACTCTGCTCTCACTCTGAGGGCCAGCCTTGTAGCTGCTGCCTTCTACTCTATTTTGAAATACAACAGTGTGAATCTTCCTACTTTGCTCTTCTTTTTCAAGATTGTTTCAGCTATTCTGTGTCCTTTAATTTCCTGTGGGTTTTAGGATCATCTTGTCATTCCTACACAGAGCTTTGCTGATTCTGACAGGTGTTGCTGTTGCACAGTATATGCAAATAAATTTGGGAGCATTACCATCTAAACAGTATAATGTCTTCCAATTGATAAAATGGGATTTGTTTTTAATGTATTTATCACTTTCAACAACATTCAATAGTTTTCTAAGTATGAACTTGGCACTTCAGGGAGCTCTGGGGGAGGAGTGGTAGGATTTGTATTGCAGGCCCAAAGGCATGTGGTTCGTAACCACCAGCTGCCCGGGGGAAATGACACCAGTCTCTTCCCGTGGGATTTACTGCCTCTGAAAACTCACTGGACAGACAGCAGTGGGTCAGTTTTGACTTCACAGCACACAACAAGAAATTATTTTTTTTTGTTTTTATAAATGGAATTCTTTCTTTGATTGCCTTTTGATTTTGTATATTGACCTTGAATTCTGCAATGTTGCTGACATCAACCTCTAGTTCCAAGTTTACAATGAAATTTTAACTTAAAAGAACAAAACCAAAATGGTTATTTCCTTGTAAATGCTTGAGTGGGGAGAGGAGAGGCAGCACCCACACCAGCCATGCCCACACCTGACCTCCTGGCTGTGTCTTCCTCTCCCCACTCGAGCCTGGGTCCAGCTATGACGCTCCGAGGCAGAGCCCAGCCGCCTAAACTGAGGGCCAAGTGAGCTCACAGGGGCCTCCCCGTTCCTCTGTGCCTGGATTAAGGCTCCTTCATTTCTACCTCAGAGTGTGAAGGAAAGGAGAGCAGAAAGGCATTCCAAATAAAAACCTTAGATGTCCAACATTTATGAATGCTTTTCAAAGAGGAGAAAATTCTGAAGGAAGCCTAGCTTCTTCAAAAGAGAAATCCCGGGGAGCTGTCTAGTCACCGGTTGCTTGCTTCACCTTCCTACCAGTGGGCTCGTCATTGCTTCATGAAAGCATCGGGACTGAGGAATGGATCTTTGCTGAGGTTGTGTGTTGACTGGCTTCGGTGCTGCCGTGCCAGGAGCTGGGATTCTCTCTGCCAAGTATTTGCTCGCAGTTCCACATTCTGTTTTTTTATACTTGATTCCCCTGAACCACATTTTTTTTAAAATGCGTGTTATAATCCTGTGGTTTGTCGAATGTGGATTACAATATCCTATTTGTATTTCATTGTAATTGATTTCTGAAGGTGTTTATCCACCTCCCACTCCCATCCCTGTTAAATCTTAGGGATCAATTCTAATCCTTTTTAAATATTCTTTGTCACATTTTAAAAGTGATGATGTGAATTCCATTTGCTTTATTCAGAATCTTTTATTTATTTTTTTTTCTGGATAGCCAGGCCTGAATGTGGATAGATTTTTATTTTTCTTTCTGAATCCTTAGCCGTTTTGCTAGTTGGTGATAAGATATATTTAATGAAGCCATTGGATACCATCCTCAGCTCCTGGCCCTCTGTCCTCACCTGCCCCTCTTGTACTAGGACAGAGGAAAAGGCCCAGCGTAAGGGAGGGAAGGTCTGAGTCCAGACAAAGTGACAGAGGATGGAACACAAATGAAGAAAGCAGAAGTTCTGAAAAGAAGGTGTTCTTAAAAATACTGACAAATTAACCTGGGAAGAGAGCGTTGTAGATGCATGGCAGATACCTCACTCCCTTCCCATCCTTGGTATCCAGAGCTCATCAATGGAAGGAGAGCTGGCCCTAGAGGGCATTTATTTGTTTCTAACACCTTGAGATGGAACAGCTTTAAGGAGAAGCTTTTGTGTGTTTTCTGGTTGGACCTTTATGGAAATGAAAGGAGAAGAGTCCTGACTCTGCAAGATCTTCACCTACACGTCTGAGTGGAACTCTCTCCAGGTTTATTTAGTTGCTATGTCAACAGAGAAAGAAAGCAACTAATTATCCAAAGCAAAACTCCAGAAACCTGAAGTCTTCTGAAAATGTGGAGATACTAATGGCCTGTATTGGCCCCAGGTGGCTAGAAATGCTAAGCTTTGGGAAACAGTGCGTTTCAGTGGCTGCAGAGGAAGAGCCGGCAGATGGGCCAGCCCCTCATCCCCTCCTCCCCTCCTCCCGGCTCTGGGCTCCAGCAGAGCTGAGCCTGCCCGCCTTGCCCCAGCCCGCCTTGCCCCAGCCCACCTTGCCCCAGCCTTCAGCACGGTCAGCAGCGGCTGGGGTGGCGAAGGGCTGTGGGCACACATGGCAGCCCCCACTATGCTTCAGCTCATTCCATGCTCCAGCTCCAGTGGAGAAATCCCAGACAGATGCTTTTCCTCAAGGAAGGAGAAAGTGAAGACTGGTCATGCTGCAAAGAGAGAGAGTACAGTGGAGGTTTGCCTGTGAAAATAAGCGTTACCAGAACAACTCTCAGATTTATGCTTAAAACACTTGTGTGTAGTCCCGTGATCTTTTATTTTCAGCTACTTTACTCTGTTTTCTACTTTAAGCTGTTTTCAGCACTATCTTTCCTCCTGTCCAAAGGAAACACCACCAACTGAAGTTAATATCTTTATAACAGTGAGTGAGGAAGAGTGAAAAGATGCCTATGAACTGTGGTGTGGTTGAGAAATATCGGCTGCCCCGTGTCTCGCTCTGTATATAAAACGATATGCTGTTACGTGCCGTGCAGCTGCCTACGAATCACAGTGACCTGTGTCCAGCAGATGGAAACTCTCCGTGCTCCTGAGTCAACTTCCCGTCTCTGCTCACAATCCATTTTGTTGCAGTCTTCCTTCTTTTATCTGACTCAGAGTTGGTCAAGCCCGGCCTGGCTGACACAGGATGGAACACACCACGTGATTCGAAGAGCCCCAGAAGCCCCTTGATTCCATGATGACTGGGTGGAGTCCTGAGGGGAGGCCCTTTGCTCCTCTGCCTCTCCTCTTCTCACTGGCCACTGCACTGCCTCAGAAGGGGCAGGACAAAAAAGAAAGCCCTCCTGGGAGAAGCTCCAGATGCACCTGGACGAGGAATGCTGTTTTGTTGTTAAGAGACACTGAGCTGGCTCTGCCATGCCTGCTGTTCCGGCCACTGCGTCCATCATCTTGTGGAGAGCCTTCCTTTCTGCCAGTCACTCTACCAAGCATGATGTCCTTCCCCGAGGAGTGTCCTCTCTGGTACCATGCCCAAAGTATTCGAGACAAATGACCTTCACTTACTTACGTGGCATGACACAAAACAAAGAGAAATAGCTGCAAATATCCACTAATAACTGGCACGTTGCTGGTTGTTGTTAGGTGCTGGAGAGTCGACGTCCGCTCACAGTGACCCTGTGAACAGCAGGTCTAATCCCTGCCCTAGCCTGTGCCATCTTCACCATCTCTGATGTGCTTCTGCCCATTGTTACAGTCACTGCATCAGCCCATCTCACCGAGGGTCTTTCTCGGACCCTCTGCCTTCGCAGTAACACGTCTCTCTCCAAGGACTGGTCTCTCCTGACAACATGCCCCAAATATGTGGGAAGGAGTTCCACTATCCTGTCTCTTGGGAGCTCTCTGATTGCACTTTCTTTTGTCAGTCTGTGGGATACTCAGTGGGAGACTCTTCTCCAACAACACAATTCAAAGGTGGTTGTTGATTGCCATTGAGGTGAGTAGTGCTCATAGTGACCCTACGAATGAGACTTGCAGCCTTTCTATAACTATCGTCGTTTCTCAAAGTTCATAGAGTTTCCAGGGCATGTTGTTTAGGAAGTGGATGCCACTCCTGCTTTCAAACCTGCCTTAAACTGGGAGCTCCACCGAACACTGTCCACCATGGGCAACCATTATGGCATTTGATGCCCCCATGGCACAAGGTTCAGTATCACAGCAACCCTGGTTACAATTCAAAGGTATCAATTTTTATTCTTTCCTCCTTACTCCTTGTCAAACCTCCATACACAATTGAAAAGCCATGGACCAAGTGCACTGTACTCTTTAAATTAACAGCCTTGCTCTTTAGGACTTTGGATAGGTCCTTGAGTGCAGATTTTCCCAGTGCAACTTGTCTTTTGATTTCTTGACTGCCATTATCATGGGTGGTCATTGGGATCCAAGGAAAATGAAGTCATATGATATTGCCTATTGGTCCAGTGGAGAGGATCTTAGTTTTCTTGATATTGAGATCTAATTTATATTGAACTGGAGTACAAACTGGACAAAGTACGAGTCTAGGGAAATTGGAAGTTGAAAAAAATGAACTAGAACATATAAGGATCAATATTCTAGGGATTAGTGAGCTGAAATGGACTGGTACCTGACATTTTAAATTGGACAGTTCATTATGGTCTGCTTTGCCGGGAAGAGGAATGACAGTGAATTGACCATAAGAAAGAACACAGTACGATCTATCCTGAAGTAGAATGCTGCCAGTGATAGGATAATATCCACTTACATGTAAGGAAGATCTATTCATACAACTATTATTTATGTTTATGCATCAACTACTAAAGCTAGAGGAAATTGAAGAAATGTGAGGAATTTTGATGTTTTTAAAATGTTGAGATATAACCCATCCAGAAGGTTGTACTCTTTAATTTTTAATTTATTTAAATCATCTTTGTATTCAGCAAGCATCTACATAATGCAGCTTGCTGATGAATCTCCCTCCATTCCTAATGCCACATTTGTCCTTATGCAGATCAATTTCTCTATTTGTTTAGCATACTGATTGAACAGGTATGAAGAAAGCACACGCTCCTGATGCACGCTTTCCCTGATTTCAAGCAAAGCAGTACCTCTTTGTTCTGTTTGAAGGACAGTCTCCTGGTTTATGCCCAGGCTTCTCAGGAGCACGCGTGTTCTGGAATCCATGATCAACACAGTCATACACCTTTATATGTCGTCAGTAAAGCTCATCTTACGGGCATGCTCTGTTTCAGCCAAGATTCATTTGTCATCGACGTGGTGGTTCTTTTTAATGGCCTTTCTGAATCTGGCTTGAATTTCTGGCAGTCCTTTGCTGATGTTCTCCTACAGCTGTGTTTGAATAGTGACCAGCAGGATTTAAATTGTGTGTGAAAATTTCTGCATTTTACTGTTTTTTAAAATTTTTTATTTTCCTCCCTTTATTTTGAAAAAAAGTTTTATTAATTTTAATGAAAATTTACAGAGACTTTGGATTTCCATTCATTCACTGTTGCACTTTTCTTCCTGCCCACCTCTCCTCTTGTCTTTGAAAAGTAAAAGAAAAATTCTTTCACTGTTTTACAATTCCTCCCCCCAGGTCCACTCCACTATGTAGCCTTGGTTCTGGATTCCTGTCATGACAATAATACCTAATCACACATCCCTTTTAAACACTTTTCTCTCTCATCTGTTTCAGTGCAGTATGCACTATTTATCCCATCTTTCTCAGTCTTCCTCCAAATCCGATGTCAGTCCTGTTTTATAATAGTGGCAATATACAGTATTTATCCCTTTGTGACTGAGATACTTCACCCAGCATAATGTCCTCAGGGTCACCCATTTTGAATAATATTGCACGAGTTCCTTGTTTTTAATGCAGCATAGTATTCCACTGTGTGAATATACCACAGCTTCTCTATCCATTCGTTTGTTAATGGGCACCTAGGTTGTTTCCAACTCCTTGCTATCGTGAACAAAACCGCAATAAACATGGGTGTGCATATATCTGGTTGGTGGCAGTTATGGTCTCTTTGGGGTATATTCCCAGTAGTGGAATTGCTGGGTCAAATGGTATTTCTATTCGCAACTTTTTGAGAAAGCACCATACCGCCTTCCACGGGGCCTGCACCATTTTACACTCCCACCAACAGTGAATAAGGGTTCCAGTTTCTCCACAACGTCGCCAGCATTTGTTGCTTGCTGTTCTGTTAAATTTTGCTAGTCTTACTGGGGTGAGATGATATCTCATAGTTGTTTTGATCTGCATCTTTCTTAGAACTAGGGATTTTGAACATTTCTTCATATGTTTGTTGGCCATCTGAGTGTCGTCTTTGGTGAAGTATCTGTTCAGAGCCCATGCCAAAATTACAATGGGGACCTTTATCTTGTGGTGGTGTGGATTATGTTTTTTTTTTTATAACAGGCACAAATATGGAACTCTATCATTCAGGTGCCCAGGTAGCTGTTTTCCAAATTTCTTCACATAGAGAAGTGAGCACCCCCAGGGCTGCATCTGTTCATTGAAACACTTCAGTTACTAGTCTGTTGATTCCTGGAACCTGATTTTTTGTCAATAGGTTCAGTGTAGCTTGAACTTCCCCTAAAATACCGTTGTTCCTCTATTGTATGCACATTTCTAAAATGACTGAGCCTTGACTAATTCTTTTGGTCCACAGATTCTGTATTTTTATCATCTTCTTTTGATACTTTCAGCAAAATTTAATACTTTTCTCATCAAGTCCTTCAGTATGTCAACTTAAGGCTAGAATCTTTCCTGTGTTCTTTCTAACTTCAGGTCTTTGCACATTTCATTATACTTTGTTTTGTCTTCTCCAGTTGTCTGATGAAATCTTTTGTTCAACTGTCCCACTTCATCATTTCTGCTTTTTGTTTTAGCTTCTTTATATTCAAGGGTACAAAGTGTGTCTGATTCAGGCCATAGTCTTTTCAATTACTTGTTAGGCATCTGAGAGTTGGACAATGAATAAGGATGACAGGAAAATAATTGACACTTTGGACCTATGGTGTTTTGAGGAAGAGCACTGAACTGGACGTCCAAGAGAACAAGCAGATATGTCTTGGAGAGGGTGCAGGCAGAGTGCTCTTTGGAGGCAAGGATGATGAGGCTGTCCTCGCATTCATTCTTTGGGCATATTGCTAAGATGGGCTATTCCTTGGAGAGGGACGTAATGTTGGAAAGGTGGAGGGTCAGTGAAGGAGAGGAAGACCCTCAACCAAGTGGATTGACATGGTGACTGCTGCAACGGGCTCTTGTGTGTCAGGAGTGTGAGAATGGCACAGGCTAGAACTGGTTCAGATCTTTTGTTCATAGGGTTGCCATGAGCTGTACTAGACTTGATGACACCCAACAGCCACATGTTCAAGGGCAAGCTTCAGAGTCTCCTCTGCCACTTATTTTTTTTAACTTTCCTGTTTTTTAATGACCTTTTACTTTTTGATGTATGAAGTTTAATCCATCCTACAACTTATCTAGTCTTTCGTCATTTGTTCAGTGCATCAAATCTATTCTTGAGACAGTTTCTAAATTTAGGTGAGATATACTCAAGGTCATATTTTGGCTCTTGTGAACTTATTTTAATTTCCCCTTTGTCATTTTTTATTTTATATATTTACATTTGCCTTTCCCTTTCTTGAAATGTGGGTATTTTTTTTTTTTAATTTAGACTGGTTTATTTACAAAGTTAGAATACATTGTTTTTCACACTGGCTCTTCCCCATTTCCTTCACCTCCTTATCATATTGTATTGCTTTATGATTAAACCCCTCCCCTGGCCATCATCCGCCTTTGGTTCTCCCCACTCCCCTTTGAACTTGGCTGTGAGACTGGCAGACTATTTAACAATTGGCCCTGACTTTGTTCTAACTGCTGATACTAAGTTTCTTCACTATCTCTTTCTACAGGTATGTTGATGATGTTGTTGTAGTTGTACCGTTGAGTCAGAACTGACCCACAGCTGACCCTCCAGCAGGTTTTCAGAGGCAGATGCAGTTCTCCTGCATCTACATGTGCAGTTGATTTAATTCCGTGTATTTAATCAAACAAAGTCCATAGGTACTACTTAAATTTATTATTATTTTTTATGCTTTGTGTTTGAGTGAAAGTTTGCTAATTATTTTGGTTTTATTCAATAATTAATACACATTTTGTTTTATAATTACAGTTGAGTAATTATAATATCTCGTCAAATACTTACTGTATGTTTTTCAAGTAAAGGTATTCCAAATTAATAATTTGTTGGTCATGTACAATTTTATCATGTAATCATTGATGTCATTTTTAACACCAGGGTCATATGTTCCAATAACTATTCCTTCTTCTTTTAAAATTCTACATTCAAATCACTTGCTATTATTTTTGTGTGTTGATTGCATGTTTGCTAAAGTTCAGACTGCAGAAATTGGTGGAAATCCTTCTTTTCTTCATCTTTAGCTTTGATATTGGTATATAAACTTGAATACTAGTTGCATTAGCAGGCTTGCTTTGTATGTATGTGGAAAGTATCCTATCATTGACAGCGTGGCACTTCAGGTTAGATCCTGGATTTCTCTCTGGTGAAAAGTTCTTTTTGACAATAAATGTGACATCATTTCTCCTCATTTCTGCATTCCTGGCATAGAAGACCCTGTGATTGCCAAATTAAACACGGCCAATATCAGGATATCAACCTTTATGCAGCCCAACTCTCTAGCATTTGGGTTTAGCAGGACCAATTTCTTTTACAAGGGAAGCGTTTGGTTATAGAGCACAATTCTGTACCATGTCCAGCTCAGCAGTAGCATAATGTCTGAGTCACTGACTTCATGCTCTTGAGGGCCTGGCTCTAGTCTTACAACCACTCTTAAAGTCGATGTCTTATGTTACCTAGTGTTGCTTAACAGAAACACCACATGCAGATAGTTTTCTCAAAACACTACTGTCAGGTTACAACTGGCTAGTAGCTGACCCTTGGTTGTGTTTCTAAGGCCATAAACTGCACTGGAGGAGACAGTCCGTCTGTCTTTCTCCTCTGGAGAGGTTTGGTGGATTCAAACCACCAGAGAGACACAGCCTTTGGGTCAGCGGAGCTCACTTCTAACGGTGTAGGAGGCTAATGTCTGAAGCCAGGCTTCCAGCTCCAGAGGAAAGCTCTGTCTCTCTCCCTCCTTCCCTTTCTCTCTCTGCTGGCTCTAGAGAACGGTCCTTGTCATCAGTATTCCCGAGTCTAGGAGCTTATCAGTACAGGGACAACACTGGGCAGTTTCCACTCACTCTGCTCCCATCCCTCCTTCCCTGGGAGTGGTCTGGCCCCTCTTTCTTGGCTCATTTCTTTCTCTTTTTACCTCTTGTACGATAAAAAGTGGTATAGGCAAGTAATACAGGGAAACTCCCCTCACATCCGATCAGGGCTGTGACCCACATTGAGCCTCTTGCATCATCTCAGAGCTGATCATAAAAGGTCACATCATGGATAGTGACTACACCATTACGTGAAGGGCAAATTGGATCATTGCAAAATTCCCAAGTTCCTGAGAATCAAAGCCCAGCCAAGTGGATATGTATTCTGTGGGGCACAATTCAGTCCTTGACATGGGTCACACTACATCTGTCTCCTCAATCTTTTTCTCTGGTCTTCAAGTGAGAGGCACCCATCTTTGCCTTTTCTGGCCTGTAACTACCCTATTCCTTTTTTAATTCCCGTTTTCCTTTTCCACTGTGTTTGCCGCCTGCTGAGAAGGCCCATCAATCAGTGCTGGGATGAGAAAGGCAGGTAGTCCATAACCAGGTGACTTTCTCCCTCCTCCAGCTCTCTACGCATTGCTCAAATCAACCGCGCTCTCTGGTCACTTCTGTGGACAGCCCTCACTCAGGGACCCTGAGAGACGAGAGGCTTAGAAATAGGAGAGGGCAGGGCAGGACGCAGGGAGAATGCAGTGAAAGTGGGAAGGGGGGATCAGGAGATGTGGAAAATGTGAGTTCAGGTTATTACAGTGAGAATTAGTATGAACAGCCAAAGGAAGAATATCATTCTACCAAAAAAAAAAAAATCAATTTAAAAGACAAACAGTAGAGGTTAATGAAATATCTGCCGAGAAATAAACTTGTGGTTTTATTTCAGTGACGATCTGAGGAGAGAATATATAGGCTAGCATTCTGATAGATAGCTTTATGAGAAAATAACGGGATTGAAAAATGGTGCCAGCTCAGTCCAAGATCTCACAGAGGTAAGAAGAGAGGCAGTTGGCGCTTCCCAGGTTCTCTGGGACAGGTGCTCTGTCCTGCCTGGCCGGGAGCTTGTGAAAGACACACAGTGGACCCCAGGCATCCGTTCACACAGTGTGCTCCACGCACCCGCCCTGGGGCCTGCCTGTTACACTGCTGCCAGCCGGTGCCAGCCCCAGCACAGTGTTTGTGTGTCATCTACTTCTCGTGTGAAGAGATGACTGACAGGCTTGGGTGTGGTGGTTAATTTTGTGGGTTCACGGGCCCGGGCCGGGCACCCAGTGGCTTGGCAGACATCAAGTTTAGATGCCCATCTTCTGTGGGTGCTGTGTGTGTTTACGACCAGTGGCTTTGAGTACATTATTTGACAAAGTGGGCCTTGTCCAATCGTTGAAGGCAGAGACAACAGAGAGTCAAAGAGTGACAGTACAGACTTCCTGGAGAAGAAATTCGGATTCATGACCGTGACATTTCTGTCCTGCCCGGGTTTCCAGCTGGCCCCCTTCTGGATACAACTGTAGACTCAAGACAGCAGGCGTCTGTCTGTCTCACCCCTGTCCTCCTGGCGTTCTCTGCAGCCTGGCTGGTGCAGGTGGGTAAGTTTCTTCTTGAGGAACAACTGAGTGCCGCTGTGGGAGTGGACATCAAGCCCTCTGGGGATGTCAAGTGGACCTGTTGTTTAACGGATCGAGCAGTTGGGACGGTTCATTACAACCCAGCGTGGGCTCACATATGCTCCGTGAGCACACTCCCGACTCTTCTTACCACTCTGCATGCTGACCCCAGGTGTGGGCAGTGGCTACGGTCCATCAGCGTCCAGCCGAAGACTCCAGCACACTGGCCGTCCTGCACAGATAGATCCTGGGCCGCGGGTCGCACACAAGGAGACTTGTGGTAATGACACGGTGAGCAGTTTGTCAGATACATTGGTTTCTCACTGAGACAGAGGAAGCCGACTGCAGTGACGTCACAGCCTCTCTCTGACCATCTATCTACTTCCCCGACTGAGGATTACTCTCCAAGGGAGCACGGACTTCGTGAAGGCAGTCCTTGACGCCCAGGAGCAAATGAAGGACTGGTGTGAACGGGGCCCGAGATCACATGTTGAGTAAGCAGGTGAGCAAGGCTGCGAATGTGTGTCGGAACGACTGCGGGCCTGAGGCCTTTCTGGCGCTCTGTAGTAAATCTCCACCACGAGAAATGCTGAGCAGTAAGAGGCGCTCAGAGCACAAGGCTCTGTGAAGAGGGCACCGAGGGAGAGATGGTCAGAGTGTGACCGCTGGAACAGCAAGGAGGTGAGAGCATGTGGGGTCACAGGAAGATGAGAAAGAACCAAGGTCGCTGTGAGAGAGTGACGGCTGAGTGTGACAAGGTCGGAGTGTGATTGTTCCAGTGATGGTAACAGCGGCCAGACGACTGAAGAAGACAAAGGTGACGTCTTGATGGACCCACGAAAAGGTGAATCACAGAAAGAAACACAAGTAGCTACGTTGACGGAGGGGAAAACATGACAGAATATTACATCAGTCTAGAGACGACTGAGTGAGTCACTGGTTCTCAGAAGGAGCTATGGTTTGACCAAGGACAGCGGGTACAGCCTGAGCGAGACAGATAATATCAGGGAAATGAAACATTGGCTGGGCCGATCTGGAGAGCAAACGGTTACGCAAGTAATCAAATTATCCTGTTTCCCCTGCAAATATGTAGTTATAGAAGTGTAACCATTGATTTAACCTGCAGGGTGACACTGCTGTGTTAAGTAACTGGGGAGGGAGATGGAAGCAGTATCCATGAATTGAATCCTCATTGATTATCAGGACATCAGTAGATAAAACATTAAGCAGAAACATTAAAATATCAGGCCTGTGACTTGGAGCCAAGAGGCTGGTGCAAGAAGAAAGGAGCAGAGTGGCTGCCTGTGGGGTGTGAGGTCTGAGCCTGGCTCCTGGGGACCCAAATCATTGACTTTTATTTGGTTTCTAAATAATTTTTCTGCCGTTTTAAGAGAACAGTGTTAGAACATTCATTAAGGGGAAAAAGTGTCCAGCATGACCAAGACCCTCTTCAGCTCTGTACTATTTTTAGGATTAGATGATAGTTTTCATCGCCTTACACCTAGCCTTTGCCTTAACCTAGAAACTGGGAAGAGGGCCTTCTGGGAAACAGCAACTAGCACTTGCTTTGAGTAGAAAGTGATTCTCTTCCTTGGAAGAGAAAATGAAGGGATTGAATAAATCATAAAGGGGCTTGGTGGCCCAGTAGTCAAGCACTTGGCTGGTAACCTGAAGGTCAGCAGTTTGAACCATCAGCTGCTCTGTGGGAGAACTGTGTGGTGGTCCACTTCCTAAAAGACTCACAGCCTCGGAAAACCCACTGGGCCCTGTACTCTAGGCTACAGGATTATTAGAAGTCCACACACTGCATAGAACTTCAGAATCCTTCACCAGGACCAACCTGTTTGTTCTAGCAGTCTATGGTATGTTCAATACTCCTTTCCAGCACCACAGATCAAATGCATCAATTGTCTTTCTTTCTTCCCTAGTCATTGTCCAACTCTCTGACGCACAGCAAGCAATTGAGA
The DNA here is from genome assembly GCF_000299155.1 of Elephantulus edwardii. NCBI lineage: Eukaryota > Metazoa > Chordata > Mammalia > Macroscelidea > Macroscelididae > Elephantulus > Elephantulus edwardii. The sequence goes on from NW_006399805.1 coordinate 13,324,473, forward strand.
AAACCATGGTCTATATCAGGCATGCCTTAGTTTCCAGACTGACATTGTTGCTCTTCAGTACTCTGGAGATGTCCCTGACAGCAGATTTTCCCAATGCAATTTGTCTTTTAATTTTTTGGCTGCTGATACCAATAGTGTTGATTGTGGAGCCAAGCAAACTAAAGCTGTTAAAAATATCAATCTCTTTACTATCATGATCCTGCCAGTCAGCCCAGTGGTAAGAATCTCTGTTTTCTTGATGATGAGCTTCAATTCATATTGAAGGTTGCTGTCCTTGACCTTCTGCAGCAAGTGCTTCAGGTCCTCCTCAGCAAGCAAGGTTGTGTCATCTGCATAACTGCCTGTATTCTGTTGTGTCACCTTTCTCTGGACTGGGCACAGATGTGGAACTCTTCCAGCTGTCTTGTTGTTATGTGCCATCAAGTTCAGTACAGCACATACCAACTCTATGTCAGTATAACACATAGAACGCAGCTCTGAATCTTGTCAGGTCCTGTGCTGTCTTCATCATCTCTGACCCACTTGAGCCCTTTGTTGCAGTCACTTTCCATCGGTTAAGGGTCTTCCTCTCTTCCACTGATCTTCCACCTTTCTAAGCATGATGGTCCTTTCCAAGGAATAGTCTCTCCTGACAACATGCCCAAAGTATGTGAGATAAATAAAGTTTCATCATCTTTGTTTCCAAGGAATATTCTGGCTGCACTTTGTGTAAGATAGATCTGTTTGTTCTTTTGGCAGTCCATTGGATACTCGGCACTCTGCTCCAACATCACATCTCAAAAGCATTGCTTCTTCTTCTGTCAGCCTTATTCACTGTCAAGCTCTCAGATTCATAGCTAGTAATGGAAAAGATCATGGCCTGAATCAGGTGAACTTTAGTCTTTAAGCTGACATTGTTGCTCCTCAGTACCTTGGCAAGGTCCCTGACAGTAGACTTTTCCATTGCAACACATGTTTTGATTTCTTGACTGTTGGTGCCAAGGGTGCCACTTGTGGATAATAGTGAGGTGGAATGGTTGACAGTTCCCATCTTCTCCATCTATCGGGATGGGGAGTCCATCAGTCCAGTGGATTATCAGTTCAGTGGTGAAGATCTTTGTCTTTTTTATATTGAGATATACTCCACTTTGAAATCTGTAGAGTTTGATCTTCTGCCCCAAGCGTTTCAAGTCCCTCATCACTCTCACCAAGCAAGGCTGTGTCATTATCTGTCTGACTCAGGCTGATGCTTCTTCCCCCGACCCTGATGTCCCCTTCTTCACAGAGTCCAGCTTCTCAAATGATTTGTTCAACATACAGATTAAATATATTTGGAGAAAGAATACAACCCTGATACACTCCTTTCTTGATTTTAAACCATGGAGCATTCCCTTGCTCTGTTTGGAAAAGAGCCTCTTGGAATAGATATAGGCTTTATATGAGCTCAATTAAAACGCTCTGGGATTTTCATTCTCCTCAGTGTAACCATAGTCTTTGATGATCTACAGAGTCAAATGCCTTTGCAAAGATAATAAAACACAAACTGACATTCTTGAGGTATTCTTTGCTTTTGATTAAGGATCTTCTGACATTAGCAGTGATATCCCTGGTACCATGACGTCTTCTAAACCCAGGCTTGACTTTTAGCATTGCTCTTTCTATGACTCGTCTAGTCATTTTTGTATGATTTTTAGCATGTCTTAGACTTCTTCAAAACCATGGGTCCATAGCATGCACTATCTCCTGAAATGGTTGAATGCTGAATGTTTCGTTTTGATGTGGTGACTGTATCTTCCTTTTATCTTATTTTGGTGCTTCCTGTTTCATTTAGTATTTTTGCCAGTTGAATCTTTCATTATTGCGACACAAAGTTTCATTTTTAAATTCCATCCTTTCAGCTTGAGAACTACAAAGCTTATTCTTTCCTTTTGATTTTATAGTTATAGATCTTCGCATTTCATGACAGTATTTATTTTATCTGGCTCTGTAAGTTGGGGGCAGCATCAACGCTCATTCGATCTGCATTGCCTTGTAAGAATACAATGGTATACTAGTTCAAGACTATGGCTGCTGGTCAAAATGTTGGAAGTTGTGCTCGCTTCGGCAGCACCTATACTAAAATTGGAACGATGCAGAGAAGATCAGCAAGAAGTGTTCCAGAAAAAAAAAAGTTGTAAGTTTGGGCCAGTCAGTCTATGTGAGGAAGAGGAGGCATTCTAGCCTTGCCAACCCCGCACAACCAGGTCTGCTTCGTCCTGCAGGGTTGATAGGAGACAGGATCTACTCAGCAGAGTGGCTGTTGCTATTGTTGTTGCCCAACTATGGCTCAGAGAAACCCTTCGAACAGCGTGTCTGATCTGTTCAACTATGACTCAGAGAAACCCTTCGAACAGCGGGTCTGATCTGTTCAACTATGACTCAGAGAAACCCTCTGAACAGCGGGTCTGATCTGTTCAACTATGACTCAGAGAAACCCTGCGA
>NW_006399805.1:13327032-13400014 GCF_000299155.1 Elephantulus edwardii
GAACAGCGGGTCTGATCTGTTCAACTATGACTCAGAGAAACCCTGCGAACAGCGGGTCTGATCTGTTCAACTATGGCTCAGAGAAACCCTGCGAACAGCGTGTCTGATCCTTGCCCATCCTGTGCCGGCCGTCCCCACCACCTCCCACCTGCCTGAGCCCATTGCGATCGTGACAGTGTCAATCCATTTTGTTGAGGCTCCTCCTCTCTCTTGTTGAACCTCCCTTTCCAAGCATGATGTCTTTTTCCAAGGACCTGCACCTTCTGACAACGTACCCAACGCACGTGAGACCAAGTTTCGCTCTCTGTGCACCTAAAGCACAGCCCGGCTGCACTTGTCCCGGACTGTCTGGTTCTTTTGGCAGTCCATGAGATTTCAGTACTCTTCTCCAACAACACACACTTTTTACCATCCTTATTATCGTCCAACTTTCAGATGCACAGAACTTAGTTGAAAGGACCACGGCTTGGATCAGGGGAAGCTTATCTTTAAATTGACATTGTTGCTTTCAAACAGTTTGGCGAGATCTTTGACAGCAGACATCCCAGTGCAACCCTGGCTACTGGGATGGCATACTCAGTTCAAACACAATGGAATATAGACACCATGTAATCTAATTGCCACCATTTTCTGAAACTCAGGGAGAAAATATTTTGTTCAAGATGGCAAAGACAAATCTGGAAGTGAAATTTTGCAACTCCTAAGCTAATGTTCTTTCCAGAGCTAAGTGGGATTAGTTTTAGCTTTACTGAAAGTGAAATGACTTAATGTCTCTGGAAAATAAATTTATAGATCTCCAATTTCAGTCCAAGTCATCTAGAGACTTATAAGAAAAAAAAGATTTGATTCAATATATCTTATCCTTTGGAAATGGCACCAATAATTTTTAAAAACACTAGAAAAGTATCCAATTTAACATGATACCACCACCATCAGCCTCCAGCCCAAAGATGAAATAGCAAATAATGGAGCTTATAAATAAGACTTCAGCCACAGTATGTGTTTATCTGTCAGGAAAATCCACCAAAATTATTGACAGTAAAGGATTATTTTAAAGAGAGAAAAGTATAGAACTCCCAACAACCACAAGAAAAAAATGAGGGTAAACCACATTAGATGGAAGGTAGAAATACAATTCAAGGGAGAAATGGCAAAGTAATGAGCTGAATAGTGACTGAACCAGCAATGTGGAGGAAGCGAAAATGAAAGTGCCATGAGGTAAGGGATGGGGAAACCAGAAGCAGAGGTCAAAGGTCCCAGGGAGCTCTCCTGGCCTGTGGGTAGGGAGGTGTGCTGCCAATTGTAAGGTGGGTGGTTTGAGTCCACCAGCTGCCCCAAGGGAAAAAAGTGAGAAATCTCTGGTGTGACCTACAGCCTCTGAAAACACGCTGTGGGTCAGCTCTTCCACCTTTGGTGAGGAATGAGAGGGTTCAGTACATTGAAACGGAAAAGGGTTCAATAGAGTGAGAGAGAGGGGTCGAGTGGTGACTCTGACAAGAAGGAAACAGATGATGCAGTTTGTTGGCTTTTCTGCTGTTAACGAGAGGCGTCTCTGGTGGTTCAAATCCACCGGAGCTCCTCAGCGCAGCCTCCTCCTATTGAGATTTACAGCCTTAGAAACCCATTGGAGGGTTGATCTGAGTCGGAGTTGATTTGATAACAGTGAAACTTGAGTCTGAAGATTCCTTCTAGGTTTAACCATTCTGTGATTGAAACATTCCTTCTTGAGGCCACCATCCTTCAAACACTGACACGGGAAATGTAAAACTGACATGACTGATAGTAAACGAAACCATTTTTGATGATATAACAGTCAATTTTTCTTATTATTTAAATTATAGGAGCAAATAGATGTTAAAAAAGGTTCTTATTTAATTTTATTTATATAATGTGATTGCATTTAATTTACTAGAAAAGAGAAAATATCATGAATACAACAAAATTGACATTTGCTTTGTAAATAAAGTTAGCAAAGTTTAAAAATGTAAGAAAAAGTAAAGAAAAAGATATTTAAATATTGCCTATGACTGTGATTAAGAGTACTACAATGTAAGGAAAGACGTTCCCTGGCGGAAGGACTGGCGAAGTCGCCCAGCGGCTGGTTGAAAGATCAGAGGTTTGCGTCCACCCGAGAGAGAGCATCTGGGCAAAAGGCCTGCTGTCTGCTGGGGACAGGGCGGCCTCTGAAAACCCTGTGGTCTGCGCTGACACTTTCAGGGAGCTACGAATTGGAGCCGACTCCACAGCAACTGGTTGGTAATGCAAATAAAGGCATTTGTGGGGATAATACTGCAAATAAGGGCAATAACTTGGGAAATACCCGCTGGCACCTGGGGGTCTTGCAGTCCTCAGCCTTCGTGCCCGTATTTACGTTCTGTGTGCCCAAACTCAGAACCTGCTGGCTCATTGAAATATTCAAGTCACTGGACTTTCATTCTTCGACAGCAATGCAATCATTGTAACCAATCAGTTTACATGGACCAGCGACTGATTGTGTTTGTTTTCTTCATCTTCTATTCTTGGAACACAACGTGTAATTTGGCTTAAGGTGAAGGTTCAATTAGGACTTGTTGAAGACATACAACAAGTAAGAAGATTGTTAATGCACTGTGTATTGGGTTTTTTCTGTTCTTGATTTCTAGTTTGTGTCATTGACTCCATGTAACTTACCTCTGCCTTTACTGTAAGTTCACAGAGTGGAAAATCGTGCTTGATATGAGTGATACAAAGCAAGTAACGTAAACACTTCTTAGAAGTAGTGTGAGTAGGCAAGTATACAGAGGCTGAAATAGGGGAGTGGTTACTAGGCGCTGAGAGGAGGTCCAACGGGGAGTTATGGGTTAGTGGGTGTACTGAGGTTCTGTTTAGGATGGTTATAAAGCTTTGAAGCTAGACGTTGATGATGGTAGCACCACATTGTGAGTATAATAAATGCCGTTGACTTGTACACTTGGAAAACATTTAAAATGGACACAATCCATGTTATCTGTATTTCACCATAATGAAGTTTATAAAAGCACACATGTAGAAAATAAAACCTGTCAGAAAACTTTTAGATTAGTCACAGCCTTCTGTAAATTTGAAAAAAAAGAAATATTGTAGAACTCTCTGGACTCTGGAACCAGTCACTCTTCAGAAACAGGAATGAGCATTCCCTGTTTCTGATTGCGGCGGGTCGTGTGTGGATTTATACACTAAAATTGAAAGCCTATGCAAACTTAGATTGTTGTTGTTGTTGTTGTGTACCCTCTAGTTGAAACCAGCCCTTTGCTGACTCTCCAGTGGAGCAGCTAGTAGCCTTGAACCACGTGCCTTTAGGATTGCAGCGCAGCTCCTTGCCACTAGGCCACCAGAACTTCTAAATTTGTATAGCATCTAATTTTTTCCTGATGACAAATAAAACAAAAAGAAAAACAAATCACATTGCCACCAAGTTGACTCTGCTTGGTTAACAACCCTCCTTTGGGTTTCCAAGGCTGTAAATCTTGACGTGAGAAGAACCCCTGGATTTTTACTTTTGTAAGCAACATGATACCCCACATACCAAGCCAACAGATGCCTTGAAGATGTCCTGTGATCACCCCTGATGCGGACCTGGTACTTCAGAAGGAAGAGTGCAGTGAAAAGCTCATTGCAGGGATTTCTACAAGTCACCCACCTGGCAGTGGTAGACCAGAGGTCAGCATCCATGCCCTGGCTCCACACCTGGTATTGCCAGGAAAGTCCTTCTGGAACACAGGCTCAACCCTAGTAAGGATCAGCTTCCGTTGACCTGTGCAGGAGACATTGAGGCACAAAAATGATCAACCATGTCAAATGAATGGCAAGTGGCACAGTCAGAGGCCTTGACCCCAGGGATCCTGGCCAGGAGCCGTGTGCCAACTACCACACCCCGCTGGCTTTGCAAACCACATCCGGTTCTGGCCCTGCTGTGGGCCTGGGGCCTCTGCTTGCGTGGCCTCATGTGGACGAGCGCTCGAGCAGGTGAGCATCTAAAGAGCCTTGCTTTTATTAGCATCACAGCCTTTACCTTGTTTCTAGGAGCAGCAGGCACAGCCGTACTGTGGGCCAGGTGCTCTATGTAAGTTGTCTCAGTTTCCTAGACTAATGATTAATCCCATCAAAGAGGAGAAAACTGGGAATGTGAGCACTAATTTACTTCCTCTGACACAGCTCTGTGCCTGCATGGGTTTTAGCACACCTTAGACACACTACTGCTTCTAACCTCATTATTCCCCTTCCATGAGACAGGGAAAAAATAAACCCCAAAACAAGAAAAGGGGCATTCACTCCATGACCAATCAACCATCTCACCGACTGTCTACAACTCACAGGCCAGCCAGTCTGCTGGATCTTGGGCTTGTGACCCATTTTCTTGAAGCAACTTTCTGCGATACGCTGCCTTTCAAACTGCCTTTACGGAAATCCCAGTTATCCTCCAAAGCCTGATTCAAATTGCATTGGATCCTTAAGATCTTTCTTCTCTGATTACCACAGCCAGAAGTAGTTGGTTCTCTTTAAAATTCAATCGCCTTTTTGTCTGTACCATCCTTAGGGAATTTATGTAGGGAGCTCTGGTGACCCAGAGGGCACTGTGGTGCCAACCCAAAGGCACATGGTTTGAATCAACCATCTGCTGCATGAGAGACCGATGGGCAATCCTTCTACGTGATTGAAGACTTCTGAACACCCACTGGAAGGCCAGCTCTGGGTTGGTTCCTCGATGACACACGCTACCACCACCACTGACTGAGAAGGGATGAGAGGGGTCTAGGGCATGAAGCACTGGACTGGGAACCAAAAGTTCTGGTGACTAGAACCCATCAGCCTTTTCAGGGCCAAAAAGTGAGGAGTCTGCTAACACAAAGACTCGGAATTAGCTACAAGGCAGTGCATCTTACACTGAGTTACAATTATCTTTGAACCCTTGGAAAGGAATAATTTGAAATCATTGTATAAAGGAAGGCAGGCTACACAGAAAATTAAAGTGAAAACATTAGACCATCAATAGTAGCTTCTGAAATATTTCTTTTTCAAATATTACACATCTCAAGTTATTATTTTGTGTGCTTGTATTTTTTCTCTTTGCACCTCGCCTTGTCTTGAACTATGAGATGGTAGACACTCCATAAATATTTACTTACTCTATACATCAAGTTCTTTTTACAAAGCTAATTTATGTTTCTGGTAGTTCAGTACAATTAAATTAAAAGAACCAAGATAAAGATAAATGACATGGACAGAGCAGATAATTTATTCTAACACCTTATCTCCATGTTCCTCATTTGAAAGTGTCCACCTCTAATTCAGTCTCCATTCCGTGTTTGTAGCTTTTATTCTTTATAAGTTATTTACGAAATGGAGATGATTTTCCTGAGATTTCAGCCCCTTTGCAGCCCTGCCAGGGATGTGTGATCTATCATTCAAGCAGTCCTTTTGAGAACCGAGCCTTTTACACTCATACCTTATCAGCAGTCCTGATACAGCTCAGATTTGCAGCCTCTGCTCTCTTTTGAATTTGGTTTGTCTAATAACATTCTTAATTGGAAATGGATAATGCCCTCACGGTAAAATATCACCTAACTGAGTCAACATCGCAGGCAACTCACAAGGCAACTAGAGAGGACCAGTCAGCTTGAATTAGTGAAAAGCTGCATCACAGGAGTCTTTTTTAAACAAAGAAATGCATATTTTCAAGTACATCAGCAAGAAGTTGCTAATAGAGTACTTTTTAAAGTAAAGACACCAGTACCAATTTTTAATTAAAATTTTGCAATTTATCTACAAGAGTAATTTAATATAAAAGCTATTCAGAATTTAAGGTTATTCTCAGAAGGCACAGCTTTTTGTTTCAAACGTAAGTTTGTCCCATATATGGTTTTAATTTGATAAAGTTTCATTTCACTCACAATAAATTCGATCACTGATTCTGACTTTCTATCTGCCTTACTGAAATGTAGTCTCCAGCTACGAAATCCATCCTGTATCTTCTACAGCAAAGAGCTTTAATCAATGCAGTGAATTCACATCATCGAGCCTGATTAGCTTGCATGATGGCTGTGGAGACTGGATCTTAACCAGGGACTCTGTTAACTTGGTAACTGGGAGAGGATTGTCCGTCGCTCAGCCTCACTCTTCCCAGGGGTGTTATGGCTATCCCGGAAGCAGACGTGTTTCGACCAGATTATCTATACATTTGTTTCCTTTGTTCTTTGGGTAGAAAGGAAGGTGCCTCTTGTAGAATGCATTGCTCTGCTAACCAAAGGTCGTCAATTCAAAGCCACCAGCTTCTCTGTGAGAGAAAGATAGGCAGTCTCTTCCTGAAAAGATTTATGTTTTTGGAAATCTAAGAAGGGTCAGTGGATGACTTTTATCGCAGAGGAAATGGAGGAGTTTTTCAGGCCGTAGTGTGTGGAGAACACCTCACAGGACTGCATGGTTTTGAGGTGTTTGGTTGTTGATGTTGCTGTTTTAAATCTGTACTGTACTTTTGGGCAATATTAAAAATGTCAAGGTCAATTTTACTTAATGGAAATACTGACCCCACTCACTGGTGGGATTGAGATCATGAGGGGGTTAAATTAGAGGCCATGGTTTTGATCTGTTGTCCATCGGGTCACTATGGGATGTAGTGAGCTCAACAGCACCTAAGAAAACCAGCTCAGCTCGTGAACCAGCTCAGGACCACTGGCCTCACCTGAAGCCTCTCCAGACTGACTTTCAGTTGACTTCTCATCTCCACTGAGCTCTCTTTTAATCCCAATGTCAGAATGTGGTCTTTGGGGTTCTTCCAGGATTTTGCATATTGTTCTGCTCTTGTGCACAGAAATGCTCTTATCCAATGATTACTCTTTTTCTCTTGAGATGTGCCGGGACTATTCTCTGGGAAGTCTTCATCAGTGCTGGATCTCATTCGATTTCTCGACTGCTTCTCCCATGGGTGTTGACTATGGATCGAAGTAAAATGGAAACTTGGGAAACTACAGTCTCCTCTCCTATATCATAATGTGGTTTTTGGTCCAGTCATAAAGATATTTTCTTTTCAGTGAAGTGTAATCCACAATGAAGGCTATATTTTTTATCTTTTTAGTAAGTGCTTCAAGTCTTGTTTACTTTCATCAAGCAAGATGGTATAGCCACATGTCCTAGGCTATTAATTAGTCTTCCTGCATTTTTACTCAAATAGCCCACTTTGTAAGGAGTTGACTTCTTAACCCAAAATCGTGCCTCTCTGGGGGTCTGACTCCACTCGCTCCTCCAAGGGAGAAAGAAATTCCATGATGGCTTAGTTAAAAATCTGTTGAGAACTGACAACAATGATTTAATTTCTTTCTCCTGTGCTTGTTGTTGTCTGATACATGTTGTGGTTATTGTTGTTGTTAGGTGCTGTCGTGTTGTAGAGGACTCATAGCAACCCCATGAACGAAAGGCCTGAGCACTGTTCATAGAGTTTCTAGAGGCAAGCCATTCCGGAAGTGGTTGCCACTCCTGCTTCCAAGCTTGTTTTAATCGGGGAGCTCCACCAAACACTGTCCACCGTGGGTAACCATTATCACATTTGGCACATCAGGGCCACAGTGTTCAGCTTCACAGCAACCATGAGTTACCTCTGTACAGTAATGTGCAGACCAGTGCTATACCACTTAGAAGAAGGTTTGACAGAAAAACAATTTGAACCTGGCCTGAGGGCTGCAGATTAAAATCACCCACCTTGACCTTGGTAGCATAATCTTCTGTCCACGAGGCCAACTAGCTCTCTGTATGTTTTCGTTGTTGTTATTGTTAGGTGCCATCGAGTTGTAGATGAACGAAAGGCCTGAGCACTGTTCATAGAGTTTCCAGAGGCAAGCCATTTTGGCATGGATGCCACTCCTGCTTCCAAGCTTGTTTTAAGGCAGGTCTGACACATAGCAACCCTATAGATACCATCTACCCTGGCCAATCTTGGCCATTTTCACACCTTTGGTCCCATTGTTGCAGCCACATGGACTACAGCAATGACTTTGTAATGATTATGAGCAAATCAAGAGTCCTGTGGGGTGAAAACCATATTAAGAAAAACCATCCCTTTGGGAAATCTCAGATTCCATTCCATTGTTGTTCCATGCCACTGAGCCAAGCTGTGACCCCACATGACAGAGTAGAACAGCCATTGCTTTTTCTAGGCTGTAAACTTTACAGAAGAAGCACAAAGAGCCTAAAGTTGAGTTTGAACTGCCAACCTTTCAGTTTGCAGCTGAATGTGAAACTGTTGTGCCAGGAGAGTCCTTAATATATCTTGACTCAAAAGGAATTCACAAGTTTAGTTAGGTCATGAATTTAATCCAAGTCCCCAGTTTAAGAGATTTAGAAATATGTTGGCATTTTCTTGTGAATTGCACTTGCTTATGCTAAAAGATGAGGTACTGTATTTCTTGTGAATGAAGACGCTGCCTGGATCTTCACTTTCCCGCATGATGGACTTCGTACTGCGTCCATACAGCACTTTATGATGCGCACAGCGTCACCTTCGAACTTACGCTTATATGAACATAAATAGAACGTTGAAGTATGGTTACTCTTACTGTTTTATTCAAAATAAAAAGAAAAGAATGTGTTTTTGGTGATATTTTGCTGGTTTCTAGAAAGCAAACACTTCTAAAGTAATATTATTCAGTGAATAAGAGGAAGATGTTTAATGAGCTGGGCTGACACAGGAATGCAACAACCGGTTTAAGCAGGTGGGAATTGCGAGGGTCAAACAGGCTGGGCTGGATTTCGTCCTGTTGTTCGGGGATTGCTATGAGCTAACGCAGTGACTCCTGACAACAACAAGAACAGTAAGAAAAAGCTCAGATGCTGCATCTGCTAGTGTGGTGATTGTTTTTAGCTATCAGCTGGTTTGGGCTAAATGCAGAGGAAAATTTTAGAAGTGTTTCAACTTCTGACTCTGCCTTGTATCCGTCATCATGTAGTAAGCATTGGCACATCTATTTTTAACTACAGACATCCTGTTCCTTTCAGAGGCTCTAGTCACAGATGCCATTTGTATAGGTTGAGAATCATTTTAATGCACAGAGAGGAGTGAGTTCTTGACTGATGAGAAATCTGCAACTAATAATAATAGCAACCACAGAATTATCTAGATGGAAAGTAGTGGCATTAAGATAACTTACCATCTAAGAGCTTAAACCATGAGCCAGACATGATGTTGGGAAAAGGAAACACATCCAATTGCTTTTAATTTTATTATTTACGTTTAATTTGCATTTTGAGTATTAAAAGAAATAGCTGCTTATACTCCTTCTACAATAACTGTTTTATACAATATTTATCCTCTTGGAACTGAGTTAGTTCACTCAGCATAAAGATCTCCAGCCCTCCCAAGTTAGGTCATAATTTACAAAGTTACTATTCCTGCATGCTGCATAGTATCCATTGTGTGAATGTACAATAATTTCTCATTCCGTTCATTTGTGGTTGGATATTTAGGCTGTTTCCATGTTCTTGTGATGGTGAATAATGCTGCTGTGAACACTGGTGTACAAATCTCAGTTTGTGCCTCAGTTCTCATTTTCTCAGGCTGTATCCCAAGAAGTGGAATAGCTGGGTCATATGGAATTTCTATGTTCAGCTTTTTTGAGAAAGTGCCAAACTGCCTTCCAGAATGGTCGCACCATTTTACAATCCCATTAACATTGTATAAAAGTTCGTTTCTCACCATATTCTCTCCAATATCCATTACTTTCTGTCCTGGGAGAGGCTAGAGGCAGAAGGATGTGGATGTGCAGGGGGAGGGAGGATTAATGGTTGGGTTGTATAATTTGATGGATGGGGGTGAGGGAAATTGAAAGACTTTTCTAGAATTTGTATTTTAATTTTGTAAATATCTAGGAGAAAAAAACAAAAAAAAGGAAAAAGAATGAGAAGAGGGGGGGAAAAAAAGAAAGCGCTGCTACAGAGAGTCCTTTCTGCCTCGTAGCAAGTGACCTGATTGGACAGAGCAGAGCTGCCTCAACCCCAGTCTGCTAGTGTGAAGTCAATGCTGAGTCTAATGACCCGCCATCACGTTTTTGAGGCTGTGAGTTTTAATGAGACGAGCCTGACCTTTCAGTTAGCAGCTCAGTATTCAGGTTCCTACATCACCAGGGTTCCTTTGTCTGCACGCTTGTGGGAGGTAAATATTTATGAGGCCAACTCACATCTGCCTCTTTTAGAGTGGCTGATGGATTAGAATATCTGACCTTTTAGTTAGCCCATCATTTAACCAACACCCCGCATCGTTGTTAGGTGCCATCAAGTCGAGTAAGACTCACAGCGATGCTATGAACAAGTGTGAACTGTGTCCTCTCCTGTGCTGTCCTCATCATCTCTGACACACTTGTGCCTGTTGAAGCAGTCACTATGTCAGTCCATCTCATCAAAGACCTTCCGTCTTTCCAAACATAATGTTCCTCTCCACAAAATAGCCTCTTCACACCCACAGGATGTGTGAGAAAGTTGGTCATCTTGCCTTCCAAGGCGCACTTGGATATTAATACTCTTCTCCAGCATCACAGCTCAGAGACATCAATAACGCTTCTGTCATCCTAAGCATCTAGTTCTCAGATGCATAGCAAGCATTGAAAAGACCTAGTCTCAATCAAGTGCAACTTAGTCTTTAATCTGGCATCATTGTTCCTCAGTGATTTGGACAGGTCCCTGACAATGACTTTCCCAGTGAAAGACGACTCCTGGTCGACTGTTAGTTCCAGTGGTGTTGATTGTGGATCCAAGTAAGATGAAATCATCGACTACTTCAAACTTTTCTCCATATATGATGCTGTTTGCCATACATAGGGTTTTCAGACAAATTGCACTGGGAAAATCTGCTGTCATGGACCTCTCCAGAGTGCTGAAGAGCACTGATGTCAATCTAGAATTGGGAGACACTGAAATATTTCAGGAAGTACCATACAAACAAAAGCCTATGGTAATGAAGGAAGAAGTTTACGCTACACTGAAGGCATAAGCTAAAAATAAGGCTCCAGAACGCCTACAAGAGGACATTTTATTTTGAGTGTAACATAACATTATCATTATTATTTTAAGCACATTCAAGTGTTTTCTTTTAAAATCATCATTTTCCTTAATTTTGTGATTACATGGTTTTTGAATAGTTTGCTAAATTTATAAGTGTAATTTATTTTGACTTACATCAGGAACATTTGTTTTACAAAGTCTGGGGGAAATTGTGCCCAGTTTATCTGATTTCTAATGATGATATTGTATATATTCAGAAAGATTTTCTTGATACCACACTGCCAGCTAGTTGTTTGCAGTAGAAAGGTTCTTTTCAAAAAGTATTCAGCGAAGTTCATTTACTGGTAATTTTTTTAAGTCCGTGTGTTTTGGGTGGCTAACCAAAGGGTCAGCTGTTTGAAAGTACCAGTCGGTCAGTGAGAGGAAAAGGTGAGGCTGTCCTCCCGTAAAAATGTGCCCCTCCAGAAGCACAACAAAGAGGCTACAGAAGTCAAACTGATTAGATGGCCATGGCCATGGCCATGGGTGTAGGAAAGTGATAACGACACATTCATTTACAACAGTCTTGTAGCAAATGATTAATATTGGATCATTTCATCAGAGCAGATTCAGTTGAGGAAAACTTGAAGAAAAATTATCACTCCAATGCTGAATCTAGCCTCTGAGGCAGAAGATGTAAGAAATATCATCTGCAATGAGCTGTGTCAAACCTCTTTGTATTTGAAGAAGGTGGGTCAGTGTTGACTGTGAGATTGGACAGAGGGCTGGGTTCACTGAAGGGGCTTCCCTCCTGTGTTGGTGGCAGACAGGGTGAGAAACTCCAACTCTATATTCACCTTTATGGTTTCAGGTTCTTCCTCCATCTTTTATTTCCCAGTTTTCCTTTTACTTTTAACTTCCCTATTTTCATTTTTCTTGAAGATTTCTCTGTGACATCCTATCCCTGAGCTGAATGATGTAACTCATGGTATATGTTAATCACCTCTCAGGACTTAGTTCTCCTAAAACCTAATGCATGAGAAAGATTGTATGAAACACAATGTGAAAGAAGAATAGTGTGAAACAATGGATACAAACTTTGTGAGCAAACCAAGAAATAAACAAACACACAAACACCTGCTGGAGGCTCAACTATGACTTGGTCCCAACCTGAGGGCAATGACTGAGTGAATTTTCTTTAAAAAAAATGCAAAAACTACTCTCCATAGTGGTTGCTCCATTTTATAATCCCACCAGCATTGTATGAGAGTTCCAATCTCTCACATCGTTGTCAGCATTCCGTGTTTGCTATTTTATTGAATTTTACTACTGTGACTGAGTGAGATGTCTCACCATTACTTGTTATTTTTTAATAACATTTTAATTTTATACTGGGTTACTTACCACTGGATCTTCCCTATTTCCTTTACCCACCCTCCACCCATCAAGTTGTGTGACCCTATGATTACCTCCCTCCCCCATCTGCACCCCTCTGCTCCCCTCCTCCTTGGATCCTCACACATAATTTACTAGTTATCTTTCTGTAAGGTAAAAAGTGCATGGGAAACCAGATAAAGTAAAACAGAGGAGTTTGTTAGCAGCTCTCAGGTAAGGTTCTGCAGTCCCAGACCAGAGAAAGGCAGTGTGGGACAGGAATGTCGCAAGTGAGGAAATTACAGGCCAAATTTTAGAGGTAGGGGTTGGGGGTTGGACGGTCAGCTCAGTGGTTAACTCTCTGTGGAGGACACTTATTGGACACCCTCTGTTAGTCCCCAAATATGAAGCTACTCAGTCTCTTTAAGTGGATTATGTCATAACTGATGGTTGAGCAGGATGTGGCCAGTGGTTGTGCTCTCTTCTGATTGGCTCAGTTCCTCTAGGTGGATTGTGCCATAGCTGACGGTTAAGCAGGCTCTGGCTGGTGGTCATACCCTTTTCTGATTGGCAGCAGCTGTATGACACAAGGTTGACTGGAATGTCTCCCTATGACATCAGGCTGATTGGAGTGTCTCCCATAAGGTGAGGTTAGAGTGTAATATCCCCTAGCTCCCAGGTGACCTTACACTTTCTAGTTCTACAATAATGGTTTTCTACAGTATTTGTCCTTATGGGACTGAGTTAGTTCACTTATAATGCTCTCCAGTCCCTCCCAAGTGAGGTGGTGATTTTCAAAATCATTGCTCCTGCATACTGTGTAGTATTCCACTGTGTGAATGGACTATAAGTTTTTAATCGATTTGATGTGGATTGGACGTATTTTCACCATCATTTTGATTTGCATCTTGAGTTGCAATACTGAGAAATGCTGCAGCACAATCTCATATGACCCAGGAAGAAGAAAAAAAAAAAGATGGCAGGAATATACAGAATTGCTGTACCAGGAAGAATTAGTGGACACTGAAAAATTTCAGAAAGTACTATATGAACAAGAGCTAATGATAATGGATGAAATTCAAGCTGCACTGAAGGTATTGGCAGAAAATAAGCCCCCAGGAATTGATAAGATACTGACTGACATGTTTCAACTATCAGAAGCAGTTCTGGATGTGCTCACCAGGTTATTGCAGGAAATTTGGAGAACACCTACCTGCGCAACTAACTGGAAGGGATCCACATTTGTCCCCATTTCCAAGCAAAATGAATGTGGAAATTCTTGAATAATAGTATTAATATCACATGCAAGCAAAATACTGCTGAAGATGATTTAAAAAAATGGTTTGAGCACTACATAAATAGGGAACTTCCAGGAGTTTAAGCAGAATTTAGTAGAGGACATGGCATGAGGAATGTCATTGCTGATATCAGATGGATCCTGGCTGAAAAGAAAGAATACCAGAATGCTTTATTTTATGCTTTACTGACTATGCAAAGGCATTTTACTGTGTGGTTCATAACAAATTATGACTAACGTTGAGAAGAACGGGAATTCCAGAACACTTAATTGTGCTCATGTCGGAGAGCTCTGGTGGCCTAGTGGTAAGGAGCTGCAACTACAATCCCAGAGGTCCACGGTTCAAATCCACCAGATGCTCTGCCGGGGAAGGAGGGACAATCTCCTCCTGTACCAGTCAGATCTGATTTGACGGTACACGCACATAAAAATAAAAAAAATTAAAAAAAAATTGTGCTCATGTGAAACCTATATCCAGACCAAGAGGTTATTGTGTGACAGAGCTAGGGAACAACACTACATGGCTCAAAATTAAGAAAGGAGTGCATCAGGGTTGTATCCTTTCTCCATATCTATTCAGCCTGTATGCTGAGCAAATAATTTGAGAAGTCAGATTCTGTGAGGAAGAATGTAGCATCAGGATAGGAGGAAGACTCAACAATCCCCATTTGCTGCAGATCAAGGGCTGCAGCCTTCAATATGGATTCTATCTCAACATCAAGAAAACAAGGGTCCACACCTCAGGCCCAACATTCAGCATTATGATAGATGGAGGAAGTACTGAAGCTGTTAATGTTTTCCTCTTCTTTAGATCACCAACCAATATCCTTGGTACCAGCAGTAATGAACACTGCACTTAAATAGAGGAGGAAAAGAACTGTCTAAAAGAAAGATATGATTAGGTATTATTTGCATGACAACAGTCGAGAGTAAGAGGTGCATAGCAAAGTGGACTGGGGGGTGGGAGGGAGGAAACTGTGCAAAAATGAAAGAATCATTTCAAAGAGAAAAGCAAACTGGCAGTGCATAGGAAGGAAAATGTGCAACAACGAATGAATGAAAATCCAAGTTTTATGTTAACTTTTGTTAAATTTAAAAAATTAAAGCAAAAAATGTATTTTCAAAAGAAAAAAATGCTTGAATATTGAAAAAAAAAGAAATCCCACCCAAAACTATGAAGGATATTTGACCTTTTCCAGAGAAATTGCGTTACACAGAGGGAAGAGGTAACAGCTGTTTTTAAAAAAACAAAAAAGAAAGAAGGAAATCAGGAGACATATTGCTTTGGGCAAGTCTGTTGTCAGGGACCTCTCCAGAATGCTGAAGAGTAATGACGTCAGTTTGAAGACTGTTGTTGCTGGGTGCACCCGCATCGAGTACAATTTATAGCAAGCCCATGAACAACAGATCTGAACCTTGTTCTATCCTGTGCCGTCCTCAAATTTCCTGATACTGTATTCCTAACAGCCCACTCTGGTAGTCACTATGTCAATCCACCTGGTTAGAGGTCTTCCTCTCCTTCACTAACTCTCTACCTCTCCAAGCAATAGCCTTTTCTAGCCACATAATCGAAGTATATGAGACCTTCGAAGCCTCATCATCCTTGCCTCCAAAGAGCACTCTGGCTTCACCCTCTCTAAGATGTATTTGTTTGTTCTCCTGGCCATCCATGGGATGTTCAGTGCTCTTCTCCAACACCACAGCTCAAAGGCATAAATTCTTTTTCTCTCATCTTTATTCATTGTCCAGCTCTCAGATGCATAGCAAGTGATCAGAAAGACCATGGCCTGAATCAGACACACCTTAGTCCTCAAACTGACATCATTATTCCTCAATAATTTGGAGAGGTCCATAACTACAGACTTTCCCAGTGCAATTATGTCTCCCAATTTCTTGAAGATGGAGGGAATATATAGAATCATTGTACCAAAAAGACCTGATTGACACTGAAAAAATTCAGGAAGTACCGTATGAGCAGGAGCCAATGGTTTGAAGACTAAGTGCACTTAATGCAGGCCATGCTCTTCTTAGTCACCTGCTACACATCGGAGAACTGGACAATGCAGAAGGATGGCAGAAGAAGACTTGATACCATTGAGTTGTGGTACTGGAAAAGAGTGTTGAATGTCCTACAGACTGCCAACAGGACAAACAGAGGAGCAGGTACAGCCGGAGTGGTCTTTGGAGGCAAAGATGGCAAAGCTTCTTCTGTCGTAGTTTGGACATGTAGCAGATGAGGCTATTGATTGAAGAATGATATGATACTTGGAAACATGTGGAGGGTGGGGTGCGGTCAACAAAGGAGAGAATGACCCCAATGAGCTGGCTTCATATGGTGGCTTCAGCAATGGGCTTTCGTTTTTCAGAGATGATGAGAACGGCGCAGCACAGGACAGGGTTCACCTTAGCTCTTCATCGGTTCGCTGTGAGTCATACGTGACTTGACAGCCCTTAACAACCACCTCTTAGTTTTGAAGATCTCTTCAAGTATTCTTGGCCACTGAAATATTTCCTTGGTAAAATGTTCTTGTCTGTTTCAATTTTATAATTGAGTTGTCTTTTTAAAAATGTTTTTTAATTGAGTTGTCTTGATGTTGTTGAGATGTTAGAGTTTTCTATAAATGTCAGAGATTAATCCTCTGTCTGATAAATTGTTGTCAAAATATTCCCACTCTGTTATCTTTTTGGATTCTTTAGAGAAGTCTTTTGATACATGTAGATACATGTCTATGCTTAATTTTTGAGAGCCCTGTTAGCTAGTGTATCTTCTGCTGTTAAGTAGTTTGGGTTAGATTATATTCTGATTATGTTCAATTGTGCCATCAGTCAGATCCCTTAAATTTGGCCCTATTTTTTCTTCCATGATCCTTATAACTTATGTTTTACATTAAAGTCTTAGATCCATCTTAAATTCATTTTTGTATATGGCATGGAGTATAGGTCTATTATTTCTATACATGATATCTATTTTAATTAGATTTGAATTTTTAACAATAATTTTAATTGGATCTAAATTTAAATTATCCAGAATAATTTGTTAAAAATACTATATCTTCCTTCCTCATTTAATGGATTTCAGCCCTTTCTCAAAGTTCCATAGTGCATAGGTGAGTAGATTTATTTTTAGGTTCTCAGTTCTGTCCCCTTTGTCCGTGGGTCTGTACTGGACCAGTACCAAGCTATTTTGACCCTTATGCCTGTGTAGACATGGCATAGGGGATATCAGTGCTTATGTCAAATGGATCTTGGCTGAAAACAGAGAATATCTTAAAGATGCTTACTTGTGTTTTATTGATTATGCAGAAATATTTTATTGTGTTTATAATAAGAAATGATGGCTAATATTGAGAAGAATTGGAATCTCAGAACACTTAACTGTGCTCATGTGAAACCTATACACAGATGAAGAGACAGCTGTCAGAGCAAAGGAACACTGCATGGTTTAAAATCAGGAAAGTTGTACATTATGTTTGTATTCTTTTATACCTATTCAATCTGTATGCTGAGCCAATTATTCAAGAACCTGCATTGTATGAAGGTGAATGTGGCATCAAGATCGGAGGAAGACCAATGGACAACCTGTGTTATGCAGATGACACCACCTTGCGTGGTGAATGAAAGTAAAGATCTGAAGCACTTACTGCAGAAGATCAGAGGATATACAGCCTTCGATATGAATTACATTTCAACATCAAAAGCCAAAGATCTTTATAACTTGACCAGGAGCCAACATCATGGTAGATGGAGGAAAATAAAATTGACGTTTCAATGATTTTACTTTACTTGGATCCATAATCAACACCTATGGTAGCAGCAGCCAAGAATCTAAAACACGTTTCATTGGGGAAATCTGTTGTCAAGGACTTGTCCAAAGTTCTAAAGAGCCAAGAAAGATGTTAGTTTACAGACTAAGTTATCCAAGCCATGGTCTCCTCAAAGGCTTCTTATGTTTCTGAAAGTTGCTCGCTGAATTAGAACAACCATCTTTGAATTATGGTGTTGGTGAAGAGCTTTACAGATTCCATGGGATCCCAAAAGAATAAACAAATCTTCCTTGCAGGAAGGAAGTACAACCAGAGGGCTCCTTAGAAGTAAAGAGGATGAAATGTCATCTCACTCACTTTGGGAATATTCTCAGGAGGAATCAATCCTTGGAGAGAGACATCCTCCTGGGAAAGAGGGACAATCAACAAGATTGACTGACACAGTGACGACCACGATGGGACAATGGGTTTGAGTGTGATAGAGATTAGGAAGATGGTGTACAATAGGCCAAGGTTCTGACCTATTCATAGTGTCTCTATGAATTGTAATCAACGTGATGACATCTGACAGTAGCAGCAACAGTAGCCTGGATGACATGGGTTTTTTTTAAACTAATATTTTTATTATTAATATACATGGACTGCTAGGAGAATAAACAGGTTTGTCTTAGAGAGGGTGAGAGTAGGTTGCTCCTTGGAGTCAAGGATTCTGAAGCTTTGTCTGACATACTTTGGACATGTTGCAAGGTGAGACCAGTTCTTGTAGAGGGACATCATGCTTGGGAGTGTGGAGGGTCAGTGCAGGAGGGGAAGACCCTTGATGAGATGGATTGATTCAGTGATTGGGGTAACGGAGGTAGGTGTGTCAGAGACAATAAGATTGGCACAGGATAGAGCAGGGATTAGAGCTATTGTACATGGTCGCTATGAATTGAAGGCAACTCAATGTCACATAACAACAACAGACAACAATATACGTTGTGCTTTATATAGTCCTATATTTACATTATATTTCGTCATTATATAATGAACTTTTTTTTTTACATTGTGTCTTATAAAGTTAATCACCACTAATCCACAGCCACTATCACCTCCTCCTTCCAGATACTTACTGGATCTTTCCTTGTTCCTTTACCCTCTCCCTCCGCCCACAAAACCGGGTCATCCCAGTGATTTCCTCCCTCTCCAACCTCATCTACCCTCTTCCCTCCCTTTTCCTCTTTGGACATTTATACACATTTGACTAGTTGTCTTTTTATTTTTACAATAATGGGCTTATGCAGTATTTGTCCTTATGAGATTGAGTTAGTTCACTCAGCATAGTGTTCTTTAGCCTCTTCCAAGTTAGGTAATAGCTTTTGAAATTGTTGCTCCTGAGTGCTGCATAATGTTCCATCATGTGAAGGTACCACAATTTCTCAATCCAGTCATTTGTTGTTGGACATTTGGGCTGTTTCCATGTTCTTGCGATGGTAAATAATACTGCAATGTACACATTAGTGCACAAGTTTGCATTTGTGTCTCAGTTCTCATTTTCTCAGGATATATTCCAAGCAGTGGAATAGTTGGGTCATGTGGAATTTTCTTCTCAGGAAAACACCAAACTGCCTTCTAGTTTGTACCATTTTACAATCCCACCAACAGTGTATAAGAAGAGTTCCTATCTTGCCATTTCTTCTCCAACGTTTATTATTTGCTGTCCTGTTAAACTTTGCCACTGATACTGGAGTGAGATGATATCTCATTGTGGTTTTGATTTGCGAACTTGATTTTGTGGATGTATTCAGGATACTGCACCCAAGTAAAACTCAATTAACTTTCTTCTCAAGTGCACATGGTACACTCTCCAGAATCAATTATATATTAGGGCAAAAAGCAAGCCTCAACAAATTAAAAAACATTGAAATAATACAAAGTATCTTCCCAGACTACAATGTCATAAACCTAGGAGGGTAAAGCTTATAAAACCACTCACATGGAAACTAAATAGCTTGCTGCTAGAACATGTTTGAGTTATAAAAGAAATAAAGATTGAAAGAAAAAAGTTCCTTGAAACAAATGAAAATGAAAATACAACACACCAAAATCTCTGGATGCAGCTAAGGCAGTCCTCAGGGGGCAGATCATAGCAATATGCATACACATTAAAAAGGAAGAAAGAAAAAAAAACACAACACTATGATCTAACTCAACACCTTCATCAGCTAGAAAAATAACAATAATTTGATCCTACAGCCTCTAGAAGAAAGGAAATTATAAGGCCAAGAGCTGAAATCAATGAGAGAGAGAACAGAAAAACAATTGAAACCATCAATAAAACTAGGAGCTGGTTTTTCAAAAGGGTCACTAAAATAAAATTGAGCAACTACTTTTTTTGAGGAATAACCAAACTGCCTTCCTAATTGGTTGTACCATTTTACAATGCCACTAACAGTGCATGAAATTTTCAATATTCCCATATCCACTTCAACAATTATTATTTGCTGTCCTATTAAACTTTGCCACTGCTACTGGGTGGGATGGTATCTCATTGTAGTTTTAATTTGCATCTCTCTTATTGCTAATGATTTAGAGCATTCCTTCATGTGTCTGTTTGCCATCTGAAAGGCTTTCTCTGTAGAAAATCTTTCCATACTTTGCCCATTTTATAATTGGGTTATCAGTTTTTTTTCTTTTGGAGGCCCTCAGTTGTTTTTGTTGTTGTTATGTGCCATTCAGTTGCCTGGGACTTAATAGCAACCCTATGTACATTAGCTGTGAATCCTGTGCCAATCTTAATTGTCTCTGACAGACCTAATCCCATTTCTCAAGTCACTGAGTCAATCCATCTCATCCTGGGTCTTCCTCTCCTGCACTGTTCCTCTATCCTTCCAACTATAATGTTCTCCAAGAACTGGTCCCTTCTGGCTATGTGCCCAAACTATGAGACAGAGCTTCAAAATTTTTGCCTTCAGGGAGCAGCTTGATTTCATCCTCTCTAGGACAAACATGTTTGTTCTCCTGGCAGTCCATGGTATGTTCAACACTCTTCTCCAGCATCACAACTCAAAGACATTGATCTTTATTCTATCGTCCTTTAGTTATTGTCCTGCTCTCTGATGCATAGCAAGTTATTGTGAAGACCATAGCCTGGCTCAGATACACCTTAGTCTCCAATCTGACATTGTTGCTCTTCAGGACTCTAGAGAAGTCCCAGACAGCAGGTTTTCCCAATGCAATTCATCTTCTGATTTCCAGACTGCTGGTGTCAAGAGAGTCGATTATGGAGCCATGCATGCTGAAGTTAACAATCTCTCCTCCAGGTATCATGAAGCTGCCAATTGCCCAGTGTAGTAGTATCCTATAAACTTTCATTATGAGATCCTTGTCTGAAATTTCATTGCCAAAAGTTTTTTCCCCGTTTGTAGGTTTTCTTTTTACCCTATTGGAAAAAGTTTTTGATGCGCTCCAGGACCTAAGTTTTAGAAAGTCACATTCATCACTGTTATCATCTCCTTATAAGGATCCTCTCACTGCCTGCATTTGCCAGCTTTTTACTCCATACTGTAGGCTAGTTTGGTTGCATTTTTCCTCTTATAATTTTTATGGTTTTAGGATTTACCTCTAGGTTTCTAGGTTTCTACCTTGAGTTGATTTTTTTGTATGGTGAGAGGTGTGCAATCTACTTCAGTTTTCTGCAGGTAATAGTCTAGCTTTGCCAGCATCATTTGTTGAAAAGGTTTCATTTCCCCATTTGATAGGTTTTGTTTTCTTATAAAATACCAGTTGAGCATAGGTGGTGGTTGTTGTTTTGTTAAGGGCCGTTGAGTCACAGGTGACTCATAGCGACCCTATGAACGAAAGTCCTGGACACCTCCTGTATAACTTTCGTCCTTTCTCCTGGTTCATAGGTACATGTGTTAATTTCTGGGTTCTCAATTCTGTTCCGTTGATCTGTGTGTCTCTCCTTGCAGCAGTGCCACACTGTTTTGGTGATTATGGCTGTGTAGTAAGTTTTGCAAATGCCTCTCACTTCATTTCTTTTTTTCCCCCCAGAAGTGCTTTCCTTACTAGGGGTCTCATTCTTTTCCTTATAAACTTGCCTGTTGCCTTTCCTGTCTCTTTGAGGAATGAGTCTGGTGTCTGTATTGGGATTGTGTTGGATATGTCGAAGGCTTTGGGTAAGGTTTGCATGACATGCTTTGAGACTGGGCAGTGTGAGGCCAACGGCTGTGGCCTTCTTTACTAGGGCGTGATTTTCCTTTCTGCTGAGGGTTGGTGATTAGTTTTTCCATCTCTTTAAAGAATGATGATGCAATCTGGATTGGGACTGCATTGTATCTGTGGATTGCTTTGGATATTAATGGATTGTTTTAAAATCAAGCTGAACTACAACTACTGTACTTGTTTCATGATTGTAAAAAATGCTTCTGGGTTTTTTGTTGTTTGGTGTTCCCTTCCCCCCGCCCCACGCATTGAGCAAGGGCACAGAACATTCACCATTCTGTCAGGCTTTGCCAATTAAAGCCCTCATTGAAATGTTATGAAAAAGAACAGTTTATCATAATCACAGATTCTGTACATAACATAGCAATTTGCCTCTTCAAAGCTAATTACCAAAGTTGTTAGAAATAATCAGGAACTTATTCAGCAGCTCAGGGACAAGAACAGCTGTATAAATACACACTACGGCAGCGGTGGCAAGAGAGCAGGGTGGAAAAAAGAGGTTAGTCAGAGGTTCAGACAAAGAGTGAAAAAACCTAACACCACCAAACAAACAAAACAGATGAATTCCCACAGCTCTTTAGAATGACTATAATGGACGTTCAAGGGCTCAGCGTTCTGGATTCTCATAATATTGAAAGACACTTTTGACATGACTACAAACTAGATACAAAGAGTAAAGCTCTGACATCTTTGAAATTTATTGCTTCTAAGCTTCCTGGAACTCTTCTACACTCAGGGTAAACTCTTGTGGCGTGTTCAGTCATGTTGACTTTCACTAGAGGAAGGGTACGCATCAACGAAATAGATGGCATTTAAAGCTCAACAACCTTCCTCAGTGGGCTAAATTGGCACCCGCAGTATCATTTCGGTGAGCTTCCTCTTATTTTACGTGGCCATTTTTAAGTGAAGGGAGGGCTATTGGTAGTAAGTGATGCTCTTCCAGGATGTGGCTGCGTGTGCCCTACAAAGCTGGCCCCTTGCGAGAGCGAGCAGTTCTGCTCTCAGAAGATAGTTTTGTCACTCTATCTTACCATCTGATGAGGCTCAGTGACATTGCCCCAAAAGGAACCATGACAATTTCACAAGTTGGTGAAGCCTTGACGGTCCAGAACACATGCTTTCCAGGATTAGGAGTGGGAATAGCTCGGCTGTCTTCTGCCCTAGACTGCCAGTCATGGTCTAAGCATAGAGGAAGAGGAGCTTGATTTATAGCCGTTTGGACCCACCATAAAGTCAGTTTCTCAGCTTAAAAATAAGTGTGCCTATTGTTCAACAAAATTTATTTTTTTCCAAAAGAGAAAGTTATTTTGGCAACCGAAAAAATAAGGTTATTTATTGAGGGGAAAAGAGCCCAGCAGAGTTATAAATATATATGCACTCTGCATAGATAATGCCTACTGAGCCTCACTTCTTAACGGTCTCGCTACACTCATAATAAATCCTGGCGAAGCCTAATTAAATTGGGTTTGGGGATCACTAGTATTTTATCTTTTAGCGAACTTTTAACAGCTGCTTCATTATTCACTGGAGTGGGTGGAATGCACACACAAATAGCACAGGAGAATGCTGTATTTACTGCCTTCTTTCTGGTAACATATTTTTACACAGTTAGCAATTTCTTTTTATCCTCAAATTAGAATTGTTTTCAGTGTTTAGTATATTATTGAACAGGCAGGCTATCAATGGATATTTGCTGATAAATGGAAATTGAAATACATTGGGGTAGGTGTGTGGAAGATGGTGAGATTAGCTCAGGAAAGGTCAGGGTTCACAGCTATTGACCATAGGGTTATTGTGACTCCATAGCATACAGCAACAACCACCATTCTGTCTCCTGGTTTGCTGTGCTGTGCCTACGGTCTTAAAGAGGTTGTTTAAAGAGTGACCATCCAAGGCAGGGCAACTGGCCTTCATTCTCTGCAAACAGAGGAAGAAAGAGTCAGGAAGAGGAAGTGGAATATGATGCTAATTGTCTCCATGGAATACTGCCTCCATCACCATGAAGAACTAGAGTGTGCCTGTCTGCCACCACTGAACATTTTGATCAACGATTCTGCAGAAGAAATGGTGATCAAAGAGGTGAGAGGCAGAATAGAATTTCAAATGCTCATGGACTCTGGACTTTCTGGAGCTAAAGAACTTGGATGGACCTCTGAAACTATTGCCCTGAGATAATCTTGACAATGGAAACCAAAACTATCCCCTGACATCTTATTCCTAATTATTAGTTGATGTTAACTAGTAAAATGGCCTGATTTGAGTGGGGGACTCTTTGAATACGGAGCTCTGGCTCTGGTGGTAAGGAGTAACACTGCCACCCCAAAGGCAGGAGGTTCAAATACACCACGTACTCTGAGGGCGAAAGCTGGGCAGTCTCCTTCCACACAGTGTACAGTCTCTGAAAACCCAGTGGAGGGGCAGCTAGGAGTGGGGTCCAAGTCCCTGGTACAAAACAACAACAGCTCTTTGGAAAGCTCTCTATAGCAGATCAAACTGACAACAGCAACTCAAAAGGTTAGATTAGAACCTTAGGGGCCAGTGATGTAGTCAACTGCCAGTAAGACAGACAGATTGCAATATCCATAAGCACTTTATTACAGATCTGGGAGAAAGCAGTGAGATTCTTCTCAGAGACTGGCTCGCCATCTAGAAATGGTCATTAGGCTTTTATACCAGGGCTAGACTCCAATTTACTCAACAATGCACCTTTGTTAGTAAAAGAAAATAATTTTCAAATCTGAGAAAAATAATTCACACACAGGTACCAGTAAACAAGCAACCTACAAAAGAGTTACCACATGATAGAAAAACAGGCCCTGGAAAGACAAAGGCTGACTCAGGAAAGGACCCACTTCCCTCCTGGCAAACAGGCAGATTAAGATTTACAGTTACCTTACATGTCCGTATGACTGGGAAAAACAGTTTCCAAAAGGAAAATGCTAACCCAGGAAAGATGCATTTCCTCTCCTGGTAAACAGACAGTTTAAACTGTATATGACTAAAGAAAGGAAACAATTAGAATACAAGCTCACCAGTGTTGTAAGCTGGAGTAAACTGATGTCAGTTTTATAACTATAATTTTATAACTTATACATACTTAGAGTATTATGAACTTATTAATACTACCCCATCAGTGAGTTTATGTTAGTAGGGAAGGAACAACTTAGAAAAGAGAGTGAAAATGGTCACACAACTTGAAGAATGTAATCAATGTCACTGACTCAAGAACAGGACAGTACGAGTAAAGAGCTCGGGTGACATAATGTGGAACATGTCTGCCTGCTAGCCAAAGGTTTGAATCCAGAAGCCACTCCATGGGAGAAAGATGGGCAGTGTCTCTCTTCCCATAAAAATATACAGCCTCAGAAACCCAGTGGATGGTTATACTAGAGTCAGAGTTGACTCAGAGGTGGTGACTATGGCTTTTGGTTTTAATCTTTATGGAAGCTGATTCACAGAGCAGCTATTGGGTTTGAACTATAGACCTTTTGATTAGCAGTTCAGTGTTTTACCACTCTACCATCAGAGTGAAATGTGGAAAGGGCAAAACTTGGCAGAGTTGGCAAATGCACTAGAAGGAACTCATCTTGGATTCAGAAGACGTTGTAGCAGCACAGAGATATCATTGCTGATTTCAAATGTATCTTGGTTGAAAGAAGAGAGTACCACAAAGATATTTATTTGTGCTTTATTATTACACTAGACATTTGACTTTGTGGATCATAAAAAAATGTGGATAATATTGAGAAGTGTGGGTGTTCTAGACTTAATTGTACTCATGCAAAACCTCTACATAGACCAGGAAGCAGTTGTTCGAGCAGAACAAGGGGTTACTGCATGGCTTGAAATAAACAAAGATGAGCAGCAAGGTTGTATCCGTACCTATTCAACCTGTATGCTGAGCAAATCATTCAAGGAGCTGAAATGTCGCATTAGGATTGTAAGAAGATTCATCAACGACCTGCGTTATGCAGACAACACAGCGTGACTGCAGAAAGCAAAGAAGACTTATATCATTTACTGCAGAAGATCAGGGGCTACAGTTTTCAACATGGATTACAGCTCAACATCAAGAAAACAAAATTCCTCACCACCGGACCAATAAGCAACGTCACAATAGTTCAAGAGAAAAGTGAAGTTGTAAATGATTTCATTTTACTTGGGTCTACAATCTACAACCACAGTAGCAGCAGTCAAAAGGTAAAAAGCAAACACGTGAATCAATTTGTTGCTTTGGGGAAAGGTGTTGTCAAGGACCCCTCCAAAGTGCTAAAGAACAAGGAAGTCCATTTGAAGACTCAAGTGCACCTGATCCAGGCTGGTCTATTGAATGGTTTCCTTTGCGTCTGAAAGTTGAACAATGAATAAAGAAGATTGAAGAAGAATTGATGCCTTTGAATTGTAGTGCTGGCAAAGAGTCTTGACTATCCCATGATCTGCTAAAAGAATAAACAAATCTGTCTTGGACAAAGTGGAACCAGAGTGCTCCTTTGATGTAAGGATGGTGCAACTTTGTCTTGTTTTGACTGTTTTCTCGGGAGGAACCTATCCTTGGAGAAAGACATCAAGATGGAGGGCCAGAGAAAGAGGGAGCCTCTCCAGAACACGGACTGACCCTGTGGCGACCCTGGCGGGCTCACGTGTGGCAGGGGCTGTGAGGACGGGGCCGGATAGAACGAGGTTCGGACCTGTTGCTCATAGGGGCGCTGTGAGTTTAGTCAGCTCAAACGCACCTGACAGCAACAAACTAGTGGAAGGAATAATAAAGCCTTGGAAAAAGGACTTCATTTGGTATTTGCACTTTGCTTGTTCTTTGGCAAATGTCATCACTTTCCCCAGCCTTAGTTTTATCACCTTCGAAATGTACCATCTATCCACATCTTGGGGTTTGTGGAAATCACGGGAACTGTCTTGGAAGCTGGAAACAGTGGCACCTAAGTGGAAGACGCCCTTACTGGCGTGACACAGGGAAGGGGCATGTGAACTCTGGTCCTTCCACCTCTTATCAGGAGGTTCATCTTGAAAGTTCTGCTCACCAAATTGGGAAACAGCCATGGCTTAAGGAAATTTTTTATTTTATTATTTTTTAAATAATTTAAATAAGATGCCAGTTCAGAGTAGTTGAAAAGCAAACTTTAAAAAAAAAAAAGCAAGCAAACAAACAGGGCTTGCTTTTTTCTAGAATGAAAGGGACCACTTGGCTGAAGGATGCAGGCTTCCTATGCTAATTGAGAAAATATTCTTTCTCTCATTATGGAATTAGATCGTGCAGTCTGAAAACAATTAGTGAGGGTTTTAATGAGCTAGATTCACTGTCAGGACAGCTTAATAAATGTGAAAGAGACTGAAAAGTTCAGAGATTATTTGGACTATTGAATATTGAAAGGAAACTCAGACTGAAGGATCTCTGCCCCCTCTCCAAAGCACCCGAGTCCAGATTCAGCTGTTTAAAGACCAGCATGGTGCAGGTGCCATGGCAACCTGGCTAGAGGAGTCACCTCTGCCTGGTTCAGACACGGTTGTGGCTGGAGCTGAGGAGGCAAGAACAACCTATCAGAAGAGAAGAGTTTGTACAGGAGACGGTGGAGGTGTTCCCAGGAGAAAACACTGGACATTGAGGCAGAAAGATTTCAGGAGTCCCTTGGGAAATGGGCCACAGGCGTGAGGGCACAGTGGGAGGGGAGCACTTGGGATGACAGGGCTTTGGTGTCATCCACCAACTTTTCATTTACTAGTCTTCAGAGACAGATCACTAAGCCCTTTCTTAATTCTGTTCTCGTCTGGAAGCTCTAGGGAACGTAGGTGAACCTGCTGGATTTGAGATACAAGTGGTGTAGCCTCCAGCATCACCCACGTGGAAGCCACCACAGTACAAAAGTTCAAAGGAAAAAAAAATTCTCACAACTAAGCCAACAAGCAAGATTATGCTAAATTGAAAAGGCACTGAAGTTGTCAAAGATTTCATTTTTCCTGCGTCAGCAGACCCTGGAATTAGCAGATAAGAATCAAGGTATTGCATTAGGCCAATCTGCTGTTAAAATTCTCTTCAAAGTGTTAAACAAAGGTGCAACTTTGATGACTTGTGTGTGTCTGATCCAAGTCATGGCCTTATCAGGTGCCTCATATGTATATGGAAGTTGGTCACTGGAAAAGGAAGACCGCAAAGAACCGACACATTTAGATGATGGTGCTGACAAAGGGCGTTGACTAGGCCAGGACTGCTGGGGACAAACAAGTCTGCACTGAAATGAGGGCAGCCTGTGTGCTCCTTAGAGATGAGGGTCAGCGTTACTTTGGTCAGGTTATCAAAGGTGACCTTGCTCTGGAAAAGGACATCATGCTTTGTCAAGGACAGTGCAGGGAAATAGGGAGTCCTTCAAACAGAAGGACTGATACAGAAGCTGTAACAGGGGCTCAGACTCAGCAGTGACCGTGAAGCGGGGCGCAGGGCCAGGCAAGGGCTCGTTAGCTGTGCACCATGACATTCTGGAGTTGAGCCATGGTGCCCGAGAACAATGTCACGGTCCTTGGTGGAAACTCAAGTGAGCTAGAACCCTTTTCTTCCTTCCTTGTTTCTTGAAATGGAGTTAACTCTAGTCATTTCTATACACTCATGGCTGATACTCAGTGTTCTGTGTTTTCTTGTTGGTAAAATGTTGACTTTTCTGTCTTCTTACACTGCCCTGCTCTCTGCTAGGTGATTCTGTGTCCCATCTCCCGTGTCATGATCCAGGCCCTGCAGTGGCCCTCCAGGAACGCTGCCCCAGTGCTTGGCACCCTTGTCATTTATGACAGGTTCACCTTGACCATTTTGGTATTTTGAATATTGGAGCACTGAACAGGGTGACAGCTAAGCCTTCCATAGTCACATTGCTTGCTGTGATGATAGGAAACTGAGGAGCTTCTTCCCTCGGTGCCTGACTGAACGGGCTCTTGTCAGCCTACAGCATGAAGATTAGGCCGTCCTCAGTTTCAGTGACTGTGTACCAGTGAGTTGACTGTTAACTGAGACAATAATTGCTCTCTGCTTGGACCTTCCAGTGCCCACAATATCTTATAGACACACATCTTAATCCTTTACTACTATTAAAACATTGTTTATACCTTTTCAAGAGCTGGAATGTCACTTGTAACAAGTCTTCTGGCGAATGGACTCGCTCGTCTTGTCTAAGAGCTCCTACCTCCATCGCAAGCCCAGCCTTCGTTCCCTCCCGGAGCCTCAGCTGGTCCCCACACGTCTCGTTCAAGCGAAAGCTAACCCGTGGTGGCTGCGGAAACCACCTCACACCCTCTGCACCGGTACGTGAACGAGACGTCGCCAGCTGTGGCCACAGAGCAGAGAGGAGGAGTTGTTCCTCCCAGAGCACAAAGATTCAGCAGAGTTCACAGCACTGAGACGTCCACCACCTCAGCTGTTATATGATTGATTCTGTGTGTGTCTCTGTGTGTGTGTGTGGTGGAAATGAGGAAAACACATGAAAATATTGTCTCTGAGAAAATGGAAGCACTGAGGTTGACTGGGATGTTGAACTGCCACTGGGGGGCTCTTGGCTACTGACCACGTGACCCAGGGCTCCTCTGTCAGGAACTCATTCACCAGAGGCAGGGCTGTGACCTCCTGGGCAGCCACACCATGACACGTGTGTGAGGTGGGGAGAAGAGAAGCTTGTTGTCTGTTGTCATGTGGACCAGGGGTTAGCAGTGCAGTGGGCCTCGGCTGGGCATTGGGCCCTCTTGGTCTGTTGTCCTGCGTGCTTCTGGTGGCCCTAGACTTACAGATATTCCTCATACAGGCTAATTAATTTCCAGGGCGACTCTCAGTGTCTGACTGTCCTTGGTATAAGATGTCGCTCAGAGGGGACTAGTTCTCGACCCACCCAGCTGTCTCTGGGTTCACTAACAGAAGAAAAGTGCTTGTTTCCAAAGAGTCACATTCATAGGCATAAAAGTCCCACTGTAAGCAAGTCAATTTCAACTCCTTAATATTGATAAGACCGAGTGATCTAAGACCAGAAAGACTATGGGATGACATCAGAGATACATCCGTTAAGAGAATAAAATATTACAAGGAAGGAGGAGAAAGAAAAAACCAAAATGGGTGTCAGAAAAAGACTATAAAACTTGCATTAGTGCATCAAGAAGCCAAAACAAAAGGGAAATGCTGACGTAAAAGAACTGAGCAGAAGACTTCAAAGGGTGAGTCAAGAAGATAGAGCAAAGTATTGCAATAGAATGTGCAAGGAGTTGGAGTCAAAATAAAAAGAGAAGAACTTGCTCAGCATTTCTCAAGCTGAAAGAACTGAAAAACTAATCCAAGCCTTGAATCTCAATACTGAAAGATGTTATAGACACAATCTTGAGTGATCCAGAAAGCATCAAAAGGAGATGGGAGCTTTGCACAGAATCACTGTACCCAAAAGAATTAGTTGACATTGAAAATTTCAGAAAGTACCTTATGAACAAGAGCCAATGGTGATGAAAGATGAAGTTCAAGCAGCACTGAAGGCATTGACAAAATATAAGGACACAGAATTGATGGAATACCAACTGACATGTTTGAACTAACAGATGCAGCCCTGGATGTGCTCACTAGCTTATGTCAGGAAATTTGGAGGACAGCTACCTGGTGAACTGAGTAGAAGATATCCATAGTTGTTCCCATTCTCAATAGATAATCCAACAGAATGTGGAAATTATCCAATAATATTAACATCACATGCAAGCAGACTATTGCTGAAGATGATTAAAAAGCTGCCAGAACAGTGCATTGACAGGGAACTAATCCAAAAGGCATGTGGTTTGAGGCCACCATCTGCTCTGTGTGAGAAGGATGGGCAATCTTCTGCCGTGAGATTAACTGCCTCTGAAAACCTGCTGGAAGGTCAGCTATGGGCTGGTTCCAACACTATGGTACACAACAACAACAACAAGAACCAGAAGTACTAGCTGTCTTTAGAAGAGTCTATGGCACCAGGGATATTATTGCTTATGTCAGATGGAACCTGGCTGAAAGCAGAGAATAGCAGAAGAATGTCTATTTGTGTTTTATTGACTATGAAAAGGCATTTGACTGCATGGATCATCAACAAATTATGGCTAACACTGAGAAAAATGGGAGTCCCAGAGCACTTAATTGTGTTCATATGGAAGCTATAAAGCTTGACAAAGAAGCTGTCATGTGAATAGAGCAAGGGAACATGTTGTTCGCTGAGGACAAGAATAAAGAAAGAGACTGGGACACCAAGAACGGAGGAGAGAACAGAGAGGGTAAAGGCAGGGAGTGACCAGCTGGAAAACTGAAGCACAAAGCCGGCTTCTCTGTGACTTTATTGAAAATTGTCAGGGAGCAAATCACAAAGAGAATTCCATGCAAATGAAGCTGGGCTTTTCTATTGAAAACCTTATGCTTGACTCAGGAGGGAGGGGTTAGCAAATACAATACAAGAGTCATAGAGACACCTGAACGTCTGCGTTGGTGCTTGACCAGTGTGACCTGTCTCAGGGGGAATTCCAGCTTGTATCTGCCCCTCCCTCATATCCTGATGTTGTATTAGGTTTATCATTTAGTTTGAAATTTGGCTTTCCACAGGAACACTGACTGTATGGTTTTAAATTAGGAAGGGTGTACATGAAGGTCGTAGCCTTTCTCCATACCTACTCACTCTGTATGCGGAGCAAATTATATGAGAAGCTGGGCTCTATGAAGAGAAGTGTGGCATCAGGATTGAAGGAAGACTCAATAACCTGAGTTATGCAGATGTTAGAACTTTGCTTGCTGAAAGCAAAGAGGATATGAAACACTTGCTATAGAATATTAAGGACTACAACCTTCAATATGGATTGCATCTCAACATCAAGAAGACAAAAATCCTCACCACAGGCCCAACAGTCAACGTCATGATAGATAGAGAAAATATTGAAGCTGTCAATGATTTCACCTTGTTTGGATCCACAACCAACACCCTTGGTATGAGCAGTCAAGAAATTGCATTAGGCAAGTCTGCTGTCAGGGACCTCTCCAACACAATGATGCCAGCTTGAAGATTAAAGTGTGTCTGCTTCAGGCATGGTCTTCTCAATCACCTGCTATGCATCAGAGAGCTGAACAATGACTAAGAATGGAAGAAGAATTGATACCTTTGAGTTGCATTTATGGAGAAGAGTACTCAGTATCCACAGACTGACAAAATATCAGACAGATAATCTTGGAAAAGGTGCAATCAGAGTGCTCCTTGAAGGCAAGGATTATGAAGCTTTGTCTTTCATACTTTGGCTGTGTAGCTAGGTGAGGCTAGTCCTTGGACAGGGACATCGAGCTTGGAAAGATGGAAGGTCAGTGAAGGAGAGGAAGGCCCTCAATGAGGTGGATTGACACTGTGACTTCAGTAATGGGCTCTAGTGTCTCAGAGATGTTGAGAATGCACAGGATAGGACAGGCTTCAAGTTGGCTGTTCATACGATTGCCATAGGTCATACTTGACTCTGTGGCATCTAACAACAACAAAAAACACCAAGAGAGATTTAGGAATGGAGTGTATCCTCTGGTCTCAGGGCCCTGTGCAGAAAGCCCCCTAGGTCCAGGAAGGAGAGACAGAGTGAGAAGGCCATAGCACCAGAGACGGCAGGAACAGTGGCAGTGGAGGAAGAGGCAGTGCCAGGAGACGAGCAGCAGATGGGGACAGGGAGGTGGGCTTCCTGGCCCATAGATGGGGTTGTTGGGTGCCTTTAATACAAAGCTTGCTGTTGCAGTGAGGTGACCCCAGGCAATTTCTTCAATCTCAGCGAAATTGAAGAGCTCTGCAACTCTTACCTGAGTAGGGCAGAAGCCCCAAAGAACCAGTGCCCTGAAGGGTCAAGTGCCAACTTGAGAACCAACCTGCAGGCACAGCTAAGAGGCTGTGTCCTGAGTCATTCCTGCGCCCACAGTCCCTTTGTTACCTGCGACATCCCTAATAAGTCCTGAAATCCTGAGTATTGAGTTCTGTGTGGCCACTGTGAACAATTATGGGAAGTAGCAAGTCCATAGGAAGGACAGCGGGTGTCAGAGTTGGTAGAAAGGTTGGAGCAAGGAGGTATGTCTGACCTCAGTCTCCCGGGAATCAGCCTTGGGCTATTGATGAGGAAGTCAGCAGAGGAGGCTACACCCCTGCAGCTGGGCGTATCCACAGCTCCTCCAGGCATTTGTTTGATAGGTCCTGAGGTGAGAAGTACATCTCAAGCACACTAGCACACTCTCCTGTTCTGTTGATTAGCCTCTTAGAAACATAATGCCAGGACCCCCAAGGGCGGGAAGAAACACTTTGTCCGTCTATTCAAATCAGCACCATTGTAAGCCTGGACTGTGGTGTCTGCCACCCACACAGGCTCTTTCTGCTTCTGCAGGAAGTTCAAGGGCAAACAAGGTCAGGCCTAGAGCTACAGCAGGAAAGGGAATTGTCATAATTATCTGAGGAGGTGGAATATTCCATTTACTTTTTCTACATCAGCTATTTAAATATAGAATCTTATTATACAAGGTGTTATGGTTTTGCTTCATATGATGCTTTATCTGAATCTGTCCTTCTTTTACGCTTTTTGAGTTCAGCCCCAAAGAACCCTTTCTGTCACAGTGAGGAAGATTAGGGTTATTGTTTTTCTCCTGGAAGATAAGCTATTAAAAGAAAAATATGTTTCAGAGCCATGTTGGGTGCTTTTAACTGAAGTGTGACGTTTTCTCCGTAGGTGTGCACAGGTCTAGAAGACTGGAGTTGGGCGGGCTTTAGCTGGGGGCTCCCCCTCCCCAATTCCTGGTGTGTGTGCAGACTGCCTTGTGGGTGAATGCAGGGAACACAGAATGACACCATGTTTCAGTTGAAAGGAAATTCAATTTTGAAGCAATCACTGAGACAGGGATGTGGAGTGTGGTAATGGCCAGAATGGGAGGAGAAACAGAGCTGGATCCATGAGTGCAGAGTGGAAAGAGGCCCCAGAGTGGACCTGCAAGAAGAGGAGGAGCCCTGGTGGCACGATGGCTTAAGCACTGCTCTGCTGGCTGTAGTGAGTGGTGAGAACCCACCAGCCGCTTGGGCTGAGGGAGACGCTGCATCTGCTTCTGTGAAGACTGGAGAACCTGTGGACGTTCTCTTCCAGAGTTGGAATCTACGGCTGTTGTTGAGTTCCTTAAAGCTGAAGCTGACTCCTAGCCCCCCGCTCCAGAGGGTTTTCAGAGGCAGCACACCATACTGGAGGAGACTGTGCGGCCTTTTCTCACAGTGCCACTGGTAGATTGGAACCAGGTACCTTTGGGTTGGCTGCACAGTTCCTAACCACTGAGCCACCAGAGTGCCCTACTTGAAGGCTGTTGTTATTGTTATGTGCCATCGAGTTACTTGTGACTCACAGCAACCCTGTGCACAATACTCGGAACCCTGTCCTATCCTGAGCTAGTCACACTGTCTCTGAGACCTTTACCCAGGGATTACACCAGTTACTGTGTTAATCCATCTCCTCCGGGGTCTTGCTCTTGCTTGCCCCTCCATTCTTCTTCCAAACACGATATGCTTCTCCGAGGACTACTCCTGCTTTGCAACATGACTGCAATATGTGAGATTGTTGTTGTTGTTGTTGTTATTAAGGGTCATCGAGTTGTAGATGACTCATAGTGATCCTATGAACGAAAGACATGGACACTTGTATAACGTTGATCGTTTCTTCAAGTCCATAGGGTTTCCAGAGGCAAGCTATTTCAGAAGTGGATGCCACTCCTGTTTCCAAGCTTGTTTTCATCGGGGAGCTCCACCAAACACTGTCCACCCCATGGTGGACCATTATCACATTTGACGCATCAGTGTTTAGCATCACAGTGACCACGAGTTACCTCTGTACAGCAGATGGACAGACCAGTGCTATACCATTTAGAAGAATGTTTGAACAAAAACAAAACCAGGCCTGAGGACTGCAGGTTAAAGTCACCCACCTTTGGCTTGGTAGCATAACTTTCTATCCACTAGGCCAACAGAGCTCTCCCTATGTTGTTGTTAAATGCCATTGAATAGTAGATGACTCATAGCAACCCTATGAATGAAAGACCTGACCACTTGTATAACTTTCATCATATTTCCACATTCTTAGAGTTTCGGGAGTCAAGCCATTTCAGAACTGGGTGCCACTCTGGGAGCTCCACCAAACACTGTCCACCATGGGTAACCATTATCACGTTTGACACCTCAGTGTCAGTTTTAAATAGGAGGCTGAATCACATCATCTCACAGACATTAGTGAGTTAACATTCCACCCTAATCCTCGTCAGAATTAGCAAACAAGCCTCTGTAGAATCCAGTATGTGAGACAGAGCTTCGAAATCTTTGCTTACAATTTGATTTCACCCTCTCCGGGATAAACCTGCCAATTCCCTTGGCAATCCATGGTATGTTCAATACTTTTCTCCAGCACCAACTCAAAAGTATCAATTCTTTTTCTGTCATTCTTAGTTATTGTCCAGCTCTCTGATGCACAACAAGCAATTGTGAATCCATGACCTGGCTCAGGCACACTTTAGTGTCTGACATCATTACTCTTTGGCACTCTGAAGAGCTCCTGACAGCAGATTTTTCTAATGTAACTTGCCTTTTGTTTCCTGACTGCTAGTGCCAAAAGTCTTGATTGTGGAGCTAAGTAAATTGAACTTGTTAACAATCTCAGTCTCAATCTCTTCTCCATCTGTCATGATGCTGCCAATCAGCCCAGTGCTGAGAATCTTTGTTTTCTTGATGTTGAGCTTCAATCCATATTGAAGACTGCAGTCCTTGACCTTCTGCAGCAAGTGTTTCAGGTCCTCCTCAGTTTCAGCAAGCAGGGTTGTGTCATCTGCATAACACAGATTGCTGATGAGTCTCCCTCCAATCCTGATGCCATATTTCTTCATAGAGCCCAGTCTCCCAGATAATCAGTTCTGCGTATGATTGAAAAGGTATGGAGATAGGACACATCCCTGGCATACACCCTTCCCTATTTTGAAACATGTAGTGTTTCCTCCTGGTCAAAGTATAGGTTTCACATAAGCATGATCAAGTGTTCTGGGATTCCCATTCTTGTCAGAGTCAGTCACAGTTTGTTATGATCCACACAGTCAAATGTCTTTGCATAGTCAATGAAACACAGACAGACATTCCTCTGGTACTCTCTGCTTTCAGCCAACATCCATCTAACATTAGTTATAATATCTCTAGCACTATGCCCTTTTCTATACTCAACCTGCACTTCTGGCAGTTCTCTGTTGATGTGCTGTTCCAGTTGTTTTTGGAAAATTTTCAGCTGAATCTTGCTTGCATGTGATATTAATGATATTGTTCGATAATTTCCTCAAAGTGTAGACAGAGAAAAAAGTAAAAAGGAGAGGTAACAGAAATTGTATAGCCACGAATGGGGATTGGGCGATGTGAGAAAAAGATGGGGAACGCCAGGCTTCCTGCACTTGCACCCCCTTCTACAGCACAGGTGTTTTGTGGAGACAGAACTCACAAGGTGAGACAGTAACAGGAGTTCCTCACTTCAAAGCTTTTGCTAAGGCACAGGTGTCCCGGTCCCAAGATGGCTGCCATGGGCGTCTCGTGGCATCTGCAAAGGCTGGGCATCACTCACGGTGTGGAGAAGTCATCTTTCTGGTGGGTGTTTTTTTCTATGTCTTAATTTAAAAATCTCAAGGTGATCTCCTGAGAGTAAATGCCAAACCATCTAAAGGAAAACTTGGCCACGAGTCCTTCATCAGGTGTTGTGTGACGCTGCTCTCACCCAGGGAGTTGAGAGACACTCTTGGAGCTGTCTCTAATCCCTCGTTTTCCGGTCACCTGGGCTATGGTTACCTCCAAGGCTGACATCCTTCTGGGGCCCCTGTGAGCTGGGAGTGAACTGGTGGCCCATCGCTGACTCTGTGATGCTGATGTCCTATACCCAGGTGGTCCGGTCATTCTTAGAAGACAGAGCAGCCCTTGCATCCCTCACAGGCCTGTGCTGGCCTCAGTCTCTCTAAGCAGCCCCGCGGTGAGGCCCTGAAGCACTCTAACAACCCACAT
The DNA here is from genome assembly GCF_000299155.1 of Elephantulus edwardii. Taxonomy (NCBI): domain Eukaryota; kingdom Metazoa; phylum Chordata; class Mammalia; order Macroscelidea; family Macroscelididae; genus Elephantulus; species Elephantulus edwardii. The sequence continues at coordinate 13,363,704 of NW_006399805.1, forward strand.
CTCTGAAGTGTTCTCTGGGACAGGGTACCCACATCCTGTTCCTGTAGTCTTCTCCTTTGTATCCCAGGGACCCTAATTCCCAGCTGCCTTTCCTCCCCATCTGCCTTCCTCCCAGGGGACAAGCCCATCCTAGTTCATCCGAGGCCTTTCTCTGCACTGGAACCTGCTTCTAGAGACACATGCACAACTCCCTTATTGGCCTTAATGGCTGTGGGATCTGTTTAGCATCGTTGCTGGCTGGGAGGATGTAGGCCTCAAAGAATCATTTGTGACTCTCCTGGAAGGAGAACACCCCCTCCCTCAGGAGCCTCCAGCGATAGAAACCCCTCTGTTAAGTCAACTCCCGCTGATGCTGATTCTTCATTAGCTTCTATGGCTAGAAATCTTTCTGAGAAGGGATCACTCCTCTTACTCCTATGGAGCATCTGGTGGCTTTGAACTGCCAACCTTTTGGTTACCAGTTCAATATATTTGGTTCTCTGCTACAGGGCTCCTTTTATCTCCTCCTGTACAGGCTAACCCGTGGGCATGTGAAACAGAAGGATGGTTCATTATAGCAGCTTCTATTAAGTGTGTGTTTGGGGTTTTGGTTTTTAGGTTGTTTTTCCCCCCCTAGATGACAACATAGAAGATGTTTTCAACAGTAAGTTATAGTCCTAGAGCCAAGGACCTTGTGAAGGGATGGAGGTTGTGGAGAAACTGGAACCCGTAGTCACTGTGGGTGGGAGTGTAAAATGGTGCAGCCACTGTGGAAAGAAATATGGCACTTTCTCAAAAAGTTGCAAATAGAGATACCATTTGACCCAGCAATTCCACTACTGGGAATTTACCCTAAAGAAACCATAACTGCCACCCAAGCAGATATATGCACACCCATGTTTATTGTGGCTTTGTTCACAATAGCAAGGAGCTGGAAACAATTCACGTGCCCATCAACAAACAAATAGGTAGAGAAGCTGTGGTATATTCACACAATAGAATACTATGCTGCATTGAAAAACAAGGAACTCATGCAATATTTCACAAAATGGGTGGCCGTGGAGGACATAATGCTGAGTGAAATACCTCAGTCACAAAAAAGACAAATATGGCATAATGCCACTGTTACAAAAGAGGACTGACATAGGGGTTGGGAGGAGACTGAGAAAGATGGGATAAATAATATATACTGCATTGAAATAGATGAGGGAGAGAACTGTTGAAAAGGGATATATGATTATATATTATTGTTATGACAGGAGTCCAGAATGAAGGTAGCATAGTGGGGTGGACTTGGGGGCAGGGATTGAATAACAATGAAATGATTTTTTCTTTTACTTTTCAAAAAGAAAAGGAAATTGGGGGTACAGGGTGGGCAGGGAGAAAAGTGCAATGATGAATGAATGGAAATCCAAAGTCTCTGTAAACTTTCATTAAAATAAAATTAAAAAAAGAAAAGAAATAATTGAGGTTCTGAGTGGTTAAACGGATTGTTTACGATCACACCAAGTAAACCGTAGAGCTGGTCACACTCACCTAAGCCTTCTAAGCCTGCACTGGCTCCGGAGACCCATGAAGAAGCTGCAGGGAAGGAGAGCTGACTGACTGCACTCACGTAGTTCAGCCTCACAAAGCCGTGTGTAGACTGAAGACATGGACCTGGGAGAGCGAGGCCTGTTTGGGGATAAATGTGCTGAAGTGAAAATCTACTTATTCACGTATCAATTATAAGACCTGGAGAAATGATATTACTTTAAAATTAAACTTTTATTTTATTTATAGATGAGCTAACACATAAAAATCAACTGATCAGAAATAAATGGAGCCATCTGCTATGTGAAATAACTCCTCAAAAGCAACAGGACAACAAACCCGTGAAAATGTAATGAGCATTTAAAGCCACCATCACCACCACCACCACTGTCACCATTAACACCCTTCTACCACCACCACCACCACCGCCACCTCCAACATCACTACCTCCACTACCACCACCACCACCGTCACCATTAACACCCCTCTACCACCACCACCACCTCTAACATCGCTACCTCCACTACCACCACCACCGTCATCATTAACACCCCTCTACCACCACCATCACCATCACCACCTCCAAGATCACTACCTCCACTACCACCACCACCGACACACGCTTCTACCATGACCACCACCAACCACCACCACTACCACCACCTCCACCACCACCACCTCTACCATCACCGCCACCACAGCAACAATAATAGCCAATCCTTGTAAACAAAAGGGGAATTTGAAACCACCATCATCACAACAAAGAAAATCTGTGAAGAAGTAGATGTTATGTACTCAATTTGGTGGACATCCTTGTCTATGCAGAATCAGTTCAGCAGAGAAGCTAGCTCTCATGACTATCTGATTTTGACCTTTACACTAGTGGTGCTACTGTCTTTTGACATAAGAGGACATTTTGGTGTTGTCTGGACTCGCAGGAACTTCCTGAGGAGTTGGATTATCCAATACACAAGGTAAGCACAGGCTGACTTGTGATTACGTACTGTCTGCAGTGAGCAATTCCACACATTTCCACCACAGCCGAGATTATGCTTCTAGGCCCAGCTGGCCTCACTTTCTCTCCCAAGCCCACAGCACCGTCCAGCAGAATCAAATCCTCTTTTCATGTTGACATTTCATAACAGTGACTGAGGACCCGTGAGCAGTCAATGTGGGCGTACCTGTACGTGCTCCGTGGTCAGTGAAGTTGTCATTGTCATTGTCTACCACATATGAGAGACACATGGACGATTCACCACAGGTTAATAAGCCCGTACTTACATGCTTTTCTCAGTAGACCCTTACACAACACACAAACAATATAAAAAGTACTTTGATCACAGATTTCTAGAAAAGAAGTTTTGCTATATAATATACAAATTTGAGAAGGACCATTATATGGAAATAGTTGTGGTTCTTTTTTTTGTGGAAAAGATGGCTGCTTTTTATTTCCATAATTTCCATCATTTTAAAGTACATATGGGAAACGTAACAGATTGAACACATCTGCTGTGATTGTCCTCTATTGTATGTATTCTATTAAGAGAGAAAACCCAGAAGTTCATTATAAAGCAGGTGAATGGTATTGATGAGGCCCCCAGCTCTTCGGAAAGGTGCTTTCTTAGGAGTAATAGGATCAACTTGACAACATACTGAGAGGACAGTTTTAAGGTTGATGAATGATGTTCACGAGTCTATTAATTAGCTGTGTCCTCATGAACAAACCATTTAACCTTGAAAGATCTTGATCACTCCCTTTGTAAGAGAAGGGATGGAAAATCTGCCTGTGTGTTAATGCAGAGATGTGGACAGTGGTGGCTTGAGTAAGAAGCAGCCCTCTTGGCTGTCCAGTGGGCCTGCACTGCAGACAGGGCATGGAGCCCAGATGGACACACAGATGCAGAACCCCGCTGACTGACTGCTGCCCCCCCATTTCCCCCACTCTGGGAGGACAGCTGCTTCTTGTCCCTTGTGCGGGGGATGCTGTTGAGACAGAGAAGGGAAGTGAGCAGAACTGCCCAGAAAACATCAAGAAACTATTCTGTGACTGAACATGGCATGGGGTGTGGCTTGTCACAAGCTCCCACTTATTAACTATATTTACCTGTTGTTGTTATGTGCCATCAAGTCGCCTATGACTCATATTGACCCTATGTACAACAGCCCTAAACTCTGCTCTATCCTGTGCCACTCTCGCTGTCTCCAACACACCTACCCCCATTACCCCAGTCACTGAGTCAATCCATCTCACAGAGTCTTTCTCCTCTGCACTGTCCCTCCAAACTCCCAACCATGACATCCCTCTCTAAGGACTCATCCCTCCTTGTAACATATCCAAAGTATGTCAGACGAAGCTTCAGAATCCTTGTGTCCAAGGAGCAACCTGGTTTAACCCTCTCCAGGTTGAACCTGTTTGCTCTCCTAACAGTCCATGGTATGTATATTCAATACTCTTCTCCAGCACCACAGGTCAAGGACATCAATTCTTCTATCATCCTATCTATCTATCTATCTATCTATCTATCTATCTATCTATCTATCTATCTATCAGTCTATCATGGCATTGTCCAGCTCTCTGATGCATAGCAAAGATAAGAAACAGGTGCATTATTTTTCCTGGTAATTTAAGGCAGTCCCAGTGGCAAAGGGGTTAGATGATGAGCTGTGAACTGAAAAATCGGCAGTTTGAGCTTATGCAGAGGCTCTGCCCAAGGAAGGCCTGGATGGTCTGTTCCCTTAACCATCCTAGTGTAGAAAACGCTACAGGACAGTTCTCCTTTGTTACATGGTACTACCATGAGTTAGAATTCCCTTCAGGGCAATTTAAAACAGGGTGAAGGTAAAAGCGCCATTGAGGCACATGGCGTTGAAGAGCCCATAGCCGTATGACAAGCATCAGATAGGCACGCAGGATGGAAACCACAGGCACTATGAACAAAGCGAAGGGGAGAATGGGCCGTGCAGGCTTCCTGGCTTCTCCTTTATGGACACTTCCCACTTGTCCTTTCATGTTATGTAAATTTGCCCTCACTCTGAAATAACTGAACCTACCTCTACTCTGGGCAAGCTCATCACAATCACCGTTACTGCTGCACGCGCAGCTTTAAACCATGAAAAGCTTTTGCCGTTCCTTGTCTGAATCTAAATCCAGCCCCACTGCTGCCGAGTCGTTCTCGCTCATGGTGACCTGCCCTCGGTCCCCAAGGCAGTAAATCCTTATAGAAAGAGGCTGCCCCTGAGAACAGCTGAGAGATCTGAATGGCCAGCACTTTGCTAACAGTGCCACAGACAGTGCAGTGTGCTACCAGGGATAATGTTATCATTTTCTTGCACTAAAGAGAGTCTACACAAGACCCAAATGTACCCTGTGTGACTTATCTGCACATCCTGGAACACACAGGAGTGGGCGGCTCTGGGACTGCCTGAACCAAGGATTCTGTGACAGGAACAGGGATGTGGACACAGCCAGTATTGACATGAAACTTTAAGTGAATACTGTTTTGAATGGTTTGAAGGTCTTGTTAAATACTGAAGAAGCGTCTTGAAATACACTTCATTACTATTTTCCTAAGGTGCAGTTCTTCACCAGGAAATTGTTATGTAATGAATATTAGTCGTTAAGATGTTTCATTCCAAATACTCCATCAGAGTGGCTAGTCTGTCAAACAACAGAGCATCCCCTGGTCCCCGAAAGGATTAGTTCTCTGCAGACGGGGATGTAAGAGCTCCAGGAAGGGACGGAGACATGGCTTCTCACTGCCATGTGCCAAGAACTGCATGTGATTTCATCTTCCAAGATGCCGCAGAAGCCCAGGGACAGTTCTCCACACAGCACGGAGCACACCGGGGCACCTCCCAGAGCTGGACGGGAAGCAGAGCAGGAAAGCGTGCCATTTCTACAGGAAGAGGTGCTCAGGGCTCCGTGTTGTGGGTGGGAGGAATACGCATGGCCACTTCACTGAAATCTCTAAACTCCAACAGAACAATGGAAACATTGTGAGAACTGGTTGAAGAAGGCCAAGAGGACGGCACATTTCCGTTTGTTGTTGTGGTTGTTATAAGCGGCCAGGCTGTCTCTGATTCATAGTGACCCTATGAACAACAGCTCTGAGCCTTGTCCTGCCCTGGGCCAGTCTCACCACCACCGACACACTTGACTCCACTGCCGCCGTCACTGTCCATCCATCTCGTCCAGGGCCGTCCTTTCTCGTGCTGACCCTCCACCCTTCCAAGCAAGGTGCTCCAGGACCGGCCCATCCTGACAACACGCCCCAAGTTTACGCGTCTGTGTGGTTTTGCTGTTTGTCCTGTGGCAGCAGCAGTCTGCCCCTGGACGGGCCACCTTGTCTGGGTGGGACTCAACCCTCAGGAGCAAGCTTGAAGGCCCTTGTCGGATCCCCGCTCCAGGCGTGAAAACCACGCGAGTGCTTGTCTGAAGCAGAAAGGAGAAAGTCGTACTCCCGCTCAGCAATAACGTGGGGCCCACGGACGCCTCCACTCACATCCTGTCCTCCCACCCCTGGCCGCCCCACTTCGTCCTGAGTCCCCTTGTTCCAGGTCCAGACGCTGATGCTGCTGTAAGTGCGTCTCTTCCTTATGGGGTTTCTCAGGGCAGTTCTACTTCCTTGTTGTCAAGGATTCTCTTGTCCCTCTGCTTTTATTGTTGTCCTTGTCAGGTACTGCAGGAGAAGAGGCTTCAACTCCCAACACACGTGCACATGTGACAGAAAGCACATGCTCTGCTTAGATGCTCCCAGGTTCAACCATGTAGGAAGCTCTGACCCTGCACCATCTCAGGTCACTGGCGGGCACTGCTGCGGTCACTCTGCACCATCTCAGGTCACTGAAGGGCACTGCTGCAGCCACTGCATTGGCTGAGAGCCTTCCAACCAGGAGCTGTCTCCCAGCTGCATCAACGCTCAGTTATGACCCGCAAGCCTCTTACTGCCAGCTTTGAGAAGTAGTTTGTTCATTGTTGGATTTTCTTCCTAGTCTGTCTTAGTCTGGAAGTGAAGCAGAAATCTGTCCAAGCGGGTCATCCTGACGGTATTTAAAATACTGATGGCAGAGCTTCTAACATCACAGAAAGATAAAAGCCTCCAGAGTTCGACAGATGAGGGGCGGAGAGTGGTTCTCATGATAGGTGCTTTGTATTTTTATGAAAAATCTTAGGCTACTCTGAACGTCCTTACCAGTTCATGTGACAATCCATGGTTTGCTTTGCTTTGGTTATAGCAAGTGTGGCTTATAAAACCTAGAAGGCTGGATATTTTAAATGAAACCCCATGAGACCTGATGCTAACGTCCACCGTCATTCCTCGTGCTGAGGGGAAAGGCAATTTGTCACAGCTAATACATAATTCTAATCAAGCAGCAGCAGAAATATAGGCATTTTAATTGAATTTTTAATGTCATTTCGTCGTTGCTAAAAATGCCGTCAGCAGGAGGGGAGTCAGGCAAGTCACGATGCCAGAGAAGAACAGCAGGTGCTGGGGTTAAATCGAAAGGAAACTGTGAACAAAAACATGGAGGATGATTTAAATAAATGAGAACTGTTACCCTTGGCAGCCCTGGCTTCATCTGCCTTTAACTATTTTAAATGAGCCTGTTTACTCCTTTGCCACCCTGTCCCACAGCTTCACAGGGATCCTGTCAAAGGTGTGTGTGTGAGGAGAGGAGCACTTGGGCATGGAGAGTGTGGGGCCATGTCTGGAAGCAGCGAGGGGCCGAGGTTCCTGACCAGCCTGTCCCCAGGGACCTGCAGTGATTTTCTGACTCATGTTTGTCACCGCTTGATGTGGTCTCCAAGAAAATGATCCTTATGTCCGTCTCTCTGCACAGAGTGTCAAGTACTAAGGCGCTTGCTAGCAGGGGCTGCAGGCTCTGTCACAGATAGTTTCTTTTTATTCAGCCACATGTCATTTTAGTATGTTTCAATTGTACTGACCACCCACAATTGTCCAATTGGTTCCGAGGCTTGGAGACCCTCCTCCACTTTCCAAAGTTGTATATCTTGCTGTTGTTGTTATGTGCCATCAAGTTGCCTGTGACTCAAAGTGGCCCTATGTACAATAACTCTGAAGCTTGCCCTGTCCTGAGCCAGTCTTTGGCACACTTACCCCCATTGCCCTAGTCACTGTATCAATCAATTTTCATTCTGGGGTCTTCCTCTCCAGTGCGGTCTCTCCACCCTTTCAAGCATGATGTCCTTCTCCAAGGATTGGTCCCTCCTGGACACATTCCCAAAGTATGTAAGAGACAGAGCTTCACAATCCTAGCCTTCAAGGAGAAACTTGATTTCACCCTCTCCAAGACAGTCCTGTTTGTTTTCTTGGTGGTCGCACGTTCAAGACTCTTCTCCAGCACCACAATCCAAAGGCATCAATTCTTCTATCATCCTTAGTTATTATCCATTTCTCTGATGCACAACAAATAATTGTGAAGATCATGGACTGGATCAGGCACACCTTAGTCTCCTAACATCATTGCTTCTTAGTACACTGGAAAGGTCCCTGACAGCAGATTTACCTTTTGATTTGCTGACTGCTGGTGTCAAGAGTGTAGACTGTGGAGTCGAGCAAGCTGTAACTGTTAACAACCTCAATCTCTTCTATACATCATGGTGCAGCCAATTAGGCCAGTGGTGAGAATCTCTGTGTTCTTGATGTTGAGCTTCATTCCACATTGAAGACTACACAGTCCTTGACCTGCAGTAAGTACTTGAGGTCCACCTAGTTTCAGCAAGCATGGTTGTATCATGTTAATAACATGCATTGTTGATCAGTCTTCCTCCAATCCTGATGTCACATTCCTCCTCAAAAAAGCCTCGCCTCCCGAATTATCTGTTCCACGTACGTATTGAAAAGGTATGGAGACAGGACACATTCCTGACATATGCCCTTCCTGATTTTGAACCATGCAGTGTTTCCCTGCTCTGTTCTGAGGACTACTTCCTGGCCCAAATATAGTTTTCAAATAAGCACAATCAAGTGTTCTGGGATTCCCTTCAGGGAATTGTAGTTAACTCAGGGTTAACTACAATTTGTTGTGATTCACATAGTCAAATGCCTTTGCATAGTCAATGAAATGCAAATAGATATCCCTCTTGTATCTTTGCTTTCTGCCAAGATCCATCTGACACAATAATGTCTCTAGTTCTATGGCCTCTTCTACACCCAGCTTGTATTTCTGGTAGTTCTCTGTCAATGTACTATTCCAGTGGTTTCTGGATAATCTTCAGCAGGATTTTTCTAGTGTGTGATATGGTGATATTGTATGATAATTTCCATACTCTGTTGGGTCACCTATTTTAAAAATGGGAATAAATATGGATCTCTTCCAGTCAGTTGGTCAAATAGTTGTCCTCCAGGTTTCTTGGCACAACCTGGGAAGCATGTCCAGGCAGCATCTGTTTGTTGAAATATTTCAATTGGTATGCTATCAATTCCTGGGGCTTTATTTCTTGCTAAGTCCTTGAGAGCAGCCTAAACTTCCTCCTTCAATACCATTGCCTCTTGATCATATATTATTACTTGAAATTCTTCTGTCTCATCCAATTCTTTTTGGTACAGTGACTCCATGTGCTCCTTCCATCTTCTTTTAATACTTCCTGGATCACTCAATATTCTACCCATAGCATCCTTAAGTATTACAACTCAGGGCTTGAATTTGTTCTTTAGTTACTTCTGCTTAAGAAATAGGGAGCTCTGGTGCCCTAGTGGCAAGAAGCTGTACTGTAATCCTGAAGGCACATGGTTCAAGGCCACAAGCTGCTCTGCAGAAGGATTGGCAATTTCCTCCTTTGAGATTAATTGCCTGTGGAGACCCCCCTGGGGGTCAACTAAGGGTCAGTTCTAATTGTACAGTAACAACAATGACTATCTTGCAAGGAGGAGACTATTCATCTTTCTCTCTTTGAGAGACCAGTGGATTCAAACTGCTGACCTTTTTGATGTTGGTCGTTAGGTGCCCTCGAGTCAACAGTGACTCATAGTGACCCTGTGTAGGACAGATCTAAAGCTTGCCCTGTCCTGAGCCCTCCTCACCGTCTCTGCCACGGTCAAGTGCACCGTGGTGGTAACCTTGCCAGTGCATCTCGTTGAAAGTCTTCCTCTCTTCCAGGCTGATCTCTCTCTCCAGACTTGTTCCTCCTAAAAATGTGCCGGAGGAAACGGAGCGATGTTTCCCCACCCTGACTTCTATCTAAGGAACACACTGGCTGCGCTTCCTTCAACACGGTTGTGTTTTCTAATTGAGATTTTAATGAAAGATTATAGAGAACTTGGATTTCCATTCATTCATTCATTGTTACACATTTTCCTCCCTGCCCACACCTATCCCTCAGTTTGCTTTTCTCTTTGAAAAGAAAAAAAAATCCTTCATTGTTGTACAGTCCCCTCCCCCACAGTCCACTGTATTATGCAGCTCCTACTCTGGACTCTTGTCCTACAAACACCCAATCATGATCCCCTTTAAGCAGTTTTCTCCCTTATGAGTTTCAATGCAATGCACATTATTTATCCCCGCTTTTCTTAGTTTCTCCCCAAACTCTATGTCAGTCCTGTTTTATAACAGTGGCATTATGCAGTATTTGTCCTTTAGTGACTGAGATATTTCACTCAGCATAATGTTCTCCAGGGTCACCCATTTTGTATAATATTTCATGAGTTTCTTATTTTTTAATGCCACATAGCATTCCATTGTGTGAATATACCACAGCTTCTCTATCCATTAGCTTGTTGATGGGCACTTGGGTTGTTTCCAACTCTTTGTTATTGTGAATAAAGCCCCAATAAACATAGGTGTGCATATATCTGCTTGGGTGGTGGTTATAGTTTCTTTAGAGTATGTTCCCAGTAGTGGAATGGCTGGGTCAAATGGTATTTCTATTTCCAACTTTTGGAGAAAGTGCCATAGTGGTTGCACCATTTTACACTTCTACCAACAGTGAATAAGGGTTCCACTTTCTCCACAATCTCACCGGCATTTGTTGTTTGCTGCTCTGTTGAATTTTTCTATTGTTACAGGGCTGAGATGATATCTCATAGTTGTTTTGTGTTTGTACTTTTGGCAGCCCAAAGGATATTCAATACTCTTCATCAATACTGCAATTCAAAGGGATTGATTCTTTTGTCCCTATTGTCCTAACTTTCAGATGCATAGAAGGCAGCTGAAAATACCTAGGCTTGGATCAGACTTTAAATGGACATCTTTTTCAACAATATTTTACCCTTTCTATGAAGCTGGTGCCAAAAGTGAAGAAGGAAGCCCCTGCCTGCCCTTCACAAAACTGAATCCGAAGCAAAGGCGTTAAAGGCCAAGAAGGCATCCTGAAGGGCACTCCCCGCCCCCCATGAAAAAAGATCCACATGTCACTCCCCTTCAGGCAGCCTAAGATAGTGAGACTCTGATTGCAGCCTAAACACCCCCAGAAGAGAGCCCCCAGGAGAAACAAGCTTGACGAATATGCCATCAAGTTACCCCCTCCCACTGAGTCAGCCATGGAAAAGATTGAAGCTAACAAAACACTTGTATTCGTTGTGGATGTCAAGGCCAACAAGCACCAAATCAAAGAAGCTCTATGACATTGATGTGGCCAAGGTCAACACCTTGATTAGGCCTGATGGAGAGAAGAAGGCCTATGTTTGACTTGCTCCTGACTATGATGTTTTGGATGTTGCCAACATAATTGGGATCATCGAAACTGAGTCCAGCTGGCTAATTCTAAATAAAAATTTTTTTATACACATCTACGCGTACCCCCCCCCTTATTGGCTTGCACACCTTCATTCAAATATATCATCCTTTGTATGTGTGCTTTGTGTTTTATACCATCATGCATACACTTTGTTTTATATCATTAATTACCATTGTTCTACGCCTATTATCACCCATCTTTTCAAGTCCCCATTGAACCTTTCTCATTCTCTTTCTCCCCTCCACTGACTAACTTCTGCACTCCCAGTGATTTCCCCACTTAACCTTTTTCTTTTCTCTTCTCTCCATCCCCTTCCCCTTTTGAACACTTTTTCATACCTTGCTAAGTTATCCTCTCTTTTCACAAGAGTGGTCCCTTGTAAGGCCAGGAGAATCCATAGGTCAGGACTTTCGTTTGAACTGTCCAAGCAGCACTCATTCCAGATAAACATTCAACTGTAAGACTCAGCTTGATACTAGAAGGTGTGAAGATCTCAGAGGTGCCCAGCAAGAGTGGAGTCTGGCCTCTCATTGTGAAGTCAGAACAAAGGAATGGACAGAAGGGCATGGGGTCCATCAGAGCTTTTGATGAGGTCCGGCATGTTCAGGGCAGCATGGCTGTAGAATTGCTTCATTGCCTCGAGTCATTAAGGAACACTTGTCTGACGTCTAGATGAGAGAAATAATTTTCTTTGTGATTTTAGGTAATTTGCAATCAAAACACATCTATTAGATGCTGAGAAATTTGAAAAATATCACTAATGTCAGTGAATTGTACACACAGACATTGCTAAATTAATGAATGTTTTATTGTGCATATTTTCACAACAGAAAAAAAGCCTATGACTACTATAATACACATTCCGTATCATCATATGTTGTTGTTGTTATGTGCCATTGAGTCACCTGTGACCCTACGTACAAAAGCCCTAAACCCTGCCCTGTCCTGACACACCCAGCCCCATTATCACAGTCACTGAATCAATCCATCTCATCGAGGGTCTTCCTCTCTTGTGCTGTCCCTCCATCCTCCCAAGCATGACTGGTCCTGCCTGATAACATGTCCAGAGTATGTCAGATGGAGCTTCAGAATCCTTGCCTCCAAGGAGCAGCCTGGTCCCACCCTCTCTGTGATGAACTTGTTTGTTCTCCTAGCAGTCCATGATACATTTAACACTTGTCTCCAGCACCACAGCTCAAAGGCGTCAATTATCCTTCTATCATCCCTAGTCATTGTCCAGCTCTCTGATACATAGCAAGTTATTGCAAAGATCATGGCCTGAATCAGGCACACCTTAGTCCCGTATTGACATCGTTGTTCTTCAGTACTTCGGAGAGGTCTCTGACAACACACTTTCCCAATGCATTTGTGTTTTAATTTTCTGGTTGCTGGTACCAAGAGTGTTGATTGTGGAGTCAAGCAAACCAACACTGTTAACAATCTGTCTCTTCACCATCTATCATGATGCTGCCAATTGGTCCAATGGTGAGAATCTTTGTTGTCTTGATGTTGAGCTTCAATCCATATTGAAGGCTGCAGTCCTTGACCTTCTGTAGGAAGCACTTCAGGTCCTATGATACTGTTTATAGGAAACTCTGGTGATCTAGTGCTAAGCAGCTATGCTGCAAAACCAAAGGCATGTGATTCATATCCACCAGCTTCTCTCCAGGAGATGGATGGACTATCTTTCCCCTTGAAATTCACAGCCTATGAAAACCCACCAGAGAGGGTCAGCTATGTGCTGTTCCTGACTCAAAGGTAAACAACAGTATACTTTGTATACTGTGTATACTGTGCTGTGTGCTCTATACTATACTATACTATACTATACTATACTATACTATACTAATACTAATACTAATACTAATACTAATACTAATGCTAATACTATACACTGTGAGCTATATTATACTAAAATGATCTTGGTATATATTCTGAATGGCACACATGGTCAAGCACTTGCCCATCCTGACAGTGTGAACCTACCTAGGTTGTTTGGAAAGATAGACTTGGTGGTCATCTTCCAGTGCTCAGAGCCTTAAACACCCATGGAGCTGTTCTACTCCGCATACATGACATCAGCAGGACTTGGAATTGACTCACAGGTAACCAGGAAAAGGTCTCCTCCCGATGTGCAAGGTCCCATTTCCTAATCCTGGAGGCAGTGACCTAGAGAGCTTTGGTTTTCTTTGATCCTGGTTTATTTGCAAAGTTGGTATACATTATTTTTCACACTGGATATTTCTCCCTTCTTTTACCCACCCCTCCCTCCACCCATCAAATTGTGCAGACCTATGATTAACCACCCTTCCCCTGCCCATCCTAACCCTCTCCCCCTTGGATCCTCATACTGGTTCTACAATAATAGTTTTATACAGTATTTGTCTTTATGAGACTGAGTTAGTTCACTCAGCATAATGCTCGCCAGTCCTTCCCAAGTTAGGTAGTAACTAACAAAATTATTGCTACTACATGCTGCATAGTATTTCATTGTGTGAATGTACCATAATTTCTCAATCCATTTCATTGTGGTTGAACATTTGGGCTGTTTTCCATGTTTTTGCTATGGCGAATAATGTTGCTATGAACATTGGTGTACAAGTCTCTGTGCCTTGGTTCTCATTTTCTCAGGATATGTTTTAAGCACTGGAATAGCTGGGCCATATGGAATTTCTATGTTCAGCTTTCTGAGGAAACACCAAACTGTCTTCCAGAGTGGTTGCAACAATTTACAATCCCACCAACAGTGTATAAGAGTTCCTATCTCATCACATCCTCTCCAACCCTTATTACTTGTTGCCCTGCTAAACTTTGCCACTGCTACTGGGGTAAGATGGTACCCCTTGTGGTTTTAATTTGCATCTCTATTATTGCTAATGATTTTGAGCATTTTGTCATGTGTCTGCTGACTATCCAAATGTCCTTCTCTGTGAAAAGTCTTTCCATGTCTCTGGCCCATTTTGTAATTGGGTTATCAGTCTTTTTCTTCTGAAGGCCCTGTAGGATTCTCTGAACTTTAGTGATGAGACATTTGTCTGAGAGGGTATTGCCTAATACTTGTTCCTAGTCTGTAGGTTTTCTTTTCATCATGTCAGAAAAAGTTTTTGATGAGCGCAGAAATGGAATTTTTAGAAGGTCTCATTCATCAATTTCATCGTCTTCTGATTGTGCATTTTTGACTGTATTTGGCAGTCTTTTTATACTGTAGACTAGGCCTTCTAAGCTTGATCCCAGTTTGTGTCTTATGAACTTTATGGTTTTGGGATTCATTTCCAGGTTTCTGATCCACCTTGAGTTGATTTTTGTGTATGGTGTGAGATGTAGATCCTGTTTCAGCTTTCTGCAGGTAGCAGTCCAGTTTTGTCAACACCATTTGTTGAAGAGGTTGTCAAATCCCCATTTGATAGGTTTTATTTCCTTGTCAGATATCAGTTGACCATAGATAGAGGGGTCCATTTCTGGGTTCTCAATTCTGTTTCATTTGTCTATGTGCCTGTCATTGTACCGGTACCACACTGTTTTATTACTGCTGTGTAGAAGGTTTTGAGGTCAGGGAGAGCTATGCCTCCCACTTCATTTTTGTTCTTCAGAAGTGCTTTGCTTACTTGGGGTTTCTTTCCTCTCCAAATAAACAGAACAATTTCCCTTTCAATCTCCTTAAAAAAAGGAATTTGTTATCTGTATTGAGATTGTGTTGAACATGTAGATTGCTTTTGGCAGGATTGTCATTTTCACAGTATTGGGTCTTCTTATCCATGAAAAGGAAACATTTTTCTTTAGGTCTTTTATTGAGTCTCACAAAAAAGTTATGTTTTGTCTTTGGTGGTGTTTTGTTTTGTTTTGTTTTTTAAATAGGTCCTTTGTGTCTCTAGTTAGGTTCATTCCCAAGTATCTCAATCTGTGGTTGGCTATTGTGAATGGCTTTGCTTTCTTGGTGTCTTTCTCTGAGTTCTCTTCATTACTGTGCTTTAAAGACCAACTGTCTAGTGTCCAGGACATCCTCGCTCACAGCTTCCTGGCCTTCATTGTGCCTGGATCACAGGTGACAGAGAGGTAGGCTCGGCAGGAGTGCAGCGCTTTTGTCCTCTGGGGCCTGGGACTGAATTCTTTCCAGCTGCCTCTGTTGAGCACATTTTCCCATTGTCTGAAGGACCTCTCTCCTCCATGAGATGGAATGGTAACATGTCCACCTGACTCCTAGGTCCTGTTGTAACAAATAGGTCCCTAGTCCACTTGTTCCTTCAGTGAATTGCCCACACGTCTGTTGTCACACGGTTTTGGAATGTTGGTTATGGACCTACCAAAAGTTCATCCTCATAAGTAGATAACGCTGTTTCATGAAAAGAGAACTACAGAGTACATTTAATAGCATAAATTCTATGTAATTTTACAGTTTAGTTTTACAGAAAATGATATGAATGGTTCATGCTGCTCTGTTGGAAAACAAACTTTAGTATAATAGAATTCATGAAGGGAGTAATTATGTTTAAGGAAGCAGCTCTATTATACACGATTATTGCCTACTTTGTAATAATTTATCAACTGGTAACTGATAATTGAAAAACTGAAGGGAAAATTCAATCATGCTAGTAAGAAATTGTAATTAAAATTACACGAACAAATAAAATATATCTATTTATATAAAGTAATTATTTATACCATATGAAATATATTCCTAGATCAAGAAGATGTTGTCTGAACGGAGTATGACAGCACTGTAGGATTTAAAATCAGGAAGAGTGTGTGTTAGGGTTGTATCCTTTCTCCATACCTATTCAGTCTGTATGCTTAGCAAATAATTTGTGAAACCAGGGTCTATAAAGAGGAATGTGTCAGAAGAATCAAAGGAAGACTCATCAACATCTTGCATTATGCAGATGACGCAACCTTGCTTACTGAAAGTGAGAAGGACCTGAAATGCTTTCTACAGAGGATAAAAAAACTGGAACCTTCAATAGGGATTACATCTCAACATCCAGAAAATAAAAGGTCTCTAAAACTGGGCCAAGAGGCAGCATCATGATAGGTGGAGAAAATATTGAACCTGTCAATGATTTCATCTTGCTTGCATCCACAATCAACACCCTTATTATTAGAAGTCAGAAAATCAGGAGATGTATAGCATAGGGTAAGACTGCGGTCAGGGACCTCTCCAAAACGTTGAAGAGCAGTTTTGTCAGTTTGAACAGTAAGGTTTACCGGATTCAGGCCGTGGTCTTTTCAATTACATGTTATGTATCTGAGAGCTGGACAGTGAATAAGGATGACAGAAGAAGAATGAATTGATTGATGTCTTTGAGGTGTGGTGTTGGAGAAGAGAACGGAATATCCCTTTGACTGCCAAAAGAACAACCAAATACTACCTTGGAAAAGGTGCAACCAGAGTGCTCCTTGGAGTCAAGGGTGGTGAAGCTTTATATCTCGTAGTTCGGACACGTTGTCAGTAGAGGCTATTTCTTGGAAAGACGTGCCATGCTTGGAAAGGCGAAAAGTTAGCAAAAGAGAGGAAGACCCTCCGTGAGGTAGATTGACACGGTGGCTGCAGTACTGGGCCCAAGTGAAGGTTTCCTCTATCTTATTGAAGCTCCACTTTTCTGTGCATTGTGCTCTTCTGTGGGAATGGTCTTTTCTGATAGTATGTACAACATACTAAGGCCTCATGGAACTCCCTTCCAAGGAGACAGACTTTCTCCAGTAAAGATTTGCTCGTTCTCCTGACAGTCTGTGGCATAAGAATCAATAGCTTTCCATGTGACAAATAATGAATTTACAAATATTTCCAGAATAAAGTACAGGTTTTTATCAAGAAAAATATAGCGAGAATTCTTCTTAGAAATGAAGATGGCTTCTTTTTAAATTGTTTCAAAGCCCCGATTTGAACCTGCAAGCTTTTGGTTAGCAGCCCAGTGTACCATCAGGGCTTCTGCCATGCAAGCTGCTGTTAGGTACCATCAAGTGGACAACGACTCAGTTACTCTGTGAACGACAGCCCTGTTCTCTGCCATCATCATGATCTAGAATATGCTTGAAGGTATTAGTTACACCACTGTGTCAACCCACTGAGGGTCTTCCTCTCTTCCTCTGACCATCTACCTTTTCCAGAATGATGTCTTCCCAAGGACTGGCATCTTCTGACAACACGCTTCAAGTATGTGAGGGAAAGTTCCCCCAGGCGTCCCTTGAAAAAGCACTCTGGTTGCACTTTTCCAAGACAGATGTGCTTGTTCTTTTGGCTGTCCACAGGTATTCAGTACTTTTCACCAGCACCACAGCTCAAAAGCATCGATGCTTCTTCTGTCATCATTATTTATTGTTCAACTTCTAGATGCATAGGAAGCAACTGAAAATACTAAGGCTTGTATCAGGTACACCTTCATCTTTAAATGGATATCTTTGCTTTTTAGGGCTTGAACATATTGGGGTTACATCATATATTTTGTTGTTACTATTATAGTTACGTGGCATCAAGTCTGAATGGACTTATAACTGACCCTCCAGTGGGTTTTCAGAGGCTGTAAGTTGCACAGGAGGAGATTTCCCATCTTTCTTCCAAGGAGCAGCTGGTGGTTTTGAACCACTTGGGTTTGACTTGGCAGCACAACTCCTTACCACTAAGCCATCAGAGCCTGCTGCATACATTGTAGAGTTTTATAATTATTCATTTCTTATTATAAAGTGTGTGGCTCACATTAGTGCACATCGTTAGTGCTGGGTGATGGTGCATTTCCTACAAAAACTCAGTTCAAACTGAGGAATCGAAGGCGACACTTGTCAGTGAGGTTCTACGTGATCACACTCTTAAAGAAAGCACCTGACTGGAAAGTTAGGCACAGGGTCAGGCACGACGCAAGGCCGGAGCTCCTGCTGCAACACCCATGTGCAAACTCAGCGGCTCTCCAGGTGACCCCCGTGTGTGGGCCGCCTTCTGTAGCCAAGCTCTTCTTTCAAGGGAAGGACGCAAAAGCAACCAGGCCTGAGGAAACTGGGGTGCTAGAGATGTGACCGAGAGGGCCCCCCCGGAGCCTCAGACCTGCTCTCGCCCCTGGTGGGCCTGGGATGCTCAGGAAATTCCCAGTGGTTGGTGACAATGGAGCTCACGTCCTGGTCTCCATTCCCCTCTCCGCTACTGTGGTGCTTAATGGATGTAAATAGTATTTGTTCTCTGTACACGTGGCTTGAACATCTCTAAGTAAGTTGTCACCTGCTATTTCTGCCCTTTGAAATTCTGATTACAGTACTTCTGGCCACTTAGAGTCACATTTTCTTATTTAGGGAAAATAGCTTGTCTGTTTTTATTTTCCAACTTTAAAGTTTCTTTTTGAAATGCGTGCTTATTTTCCCGTGGGCTTCTGAATCTTTTGCAGGTGTGTGAAGGGATGGAGCTGTCTTTAGAAAATTGCTTTGGAACTTTAGAGCGAGTTCTCAATTTGCTGACTTTCACCTGGGGTCCTTCGGGCCCAGCCAACTGTCAGATTGCTTTATTTCATCCTTTCAGTGAGCAGAATTTCTCTCATTATGTTACATTTAAATTTCCATTTGTAATTACTGTCTGTTTGTTTTGAAATGCAGACTTTCCCCCCTTTAATGTTAAAAAAAATAAAATTGAATCCAGATAGTATGTTCAAAATATTGACGCAAGGGCTTGGGGTGGACTGCATCTGCCAGAATAACTCGCAGCCTCGCCTGCCCGTGTGTGTAGGGGGGAACAGCCACCCCTGTTAACAACCACCAGGAAGAACATGCCCTTGAACCCCCGACCGTGTGTGCTTCTCTAAGAAAGCCCTCCAGCAGAGTTTGGTGTGAACATTCTTTCCAGCCCTCTTCCTGGTCCACAGGCCTTACTCTCAGGCAGGCTTTGGGAAAAAGGGAGAGAAGGCAGCAAAGAGAGTTCAGGAGAAGGCGCTGGGGTCAGCTCGTGCCTGGGCTGTGCAGATGGACAGTCAGGCTGTAGCCTTTCCAGCGGTTGGGGTGCTCTGCTGACCTTGAACTCTCACATTACTGTTGAGACCTTAGGTGATACTTCACTTCTTTTTTTTTTAATTTAAAATACAAATTGGGGGTATAAAATATGTAGTGAAATGAACCCCAGTGATGACAGAACAGTGTGAAAATGGCGTAGCAGTGTCAGCGGCCTGGTAACGCCACCACCCCATCTCCCTGCGTCAGGTTTCTAAGGCTACATGTCATTACATAAGGAGACTGGCCAGCTGCTTCCCACATGGCAACTGGTGGATTGGAACCAATGACTTTCCAGTGAGCAGGGCAACATGTACTGTGCCGGCAAAAGCTCCTAACTCACTGCTGTGAGACAGGCATTCCTCGGAGATAATCCTCCTCTGGGTTCTGAGGCTGTGAGTTCCACGGGAGGCGGCTGCCCACCCTCTCAAGGAGCTGCTGGTGGTTGGAAACCCCTTGGGAGGCCAAGCCTGTAGCCCTTTCCTCATCCAGGGCTCCACTAAGCAGCCCACTGCCCCCAAACACCAAACTCCAGGTTACAAAGTGCATACACTTGTGGAGTTACTTTCCAGATCAGGACAAAGAATAGTCCTCAGAAGTCTCTGCTTTGCTCCCCTCCCCTCACCATCCCCATGTCCTTTGCCAGAGGTAAGCCTTGTCCTGACTTCCGACATCGCACACATTTTGACCACTTTTGGAAATTTAGTCCAGTGGAATTAGAAAGTGGGAGTTCTTTTAGGACTTGCAGCATGGTAATGATAATCCCCGTGATTTTACATGTAGGGTTTAGTGATTTTATCTGCTGTATCGGATTTTATGTGTCAGTGTACCAGAATACACACTTACCCATTCCACTCACTTCACTTTGGGACTCTTAAGACTAATAGTGCTGTGATCATTCTTGACATTTTCTTTTGGTGCCGAAAGAACAGAACTGAGAACCCAGAAGTAAATCCATCTATCTATGAACAATTGAGAAAGCTCTGTTGGCTGAATAGTAAGGAGGTGTGCTGCCATCCAAAAGGCACATGGTTTGAATCCACTAGCTGCCCTGTGGAAGAAAGATGGGCAGTGTTTTCCCATGCTGTTTACTGCTTCTGAAACCATGCTCAAGAGTTAGCTAAGGGTTGGTTCCATCTCAACAGCATATAATACGAACAACTGAACTTTGGCAAAAGGGTACAATTCATTACATGAGGAAAAGACACTCTATAACAGATAGTGTCAGCAAAACTGGATATATATTTGCAAAAAGACTGCAACAAGATGTGTATCTTCTGCCATATACAAAAACAAACTCAAGATGGATTCAGAACTTGGGCATAAAACATGAAGCTATAAAGATTACAAAAGGAAAAATGGAGCACATTTAGGACTTTCATGTATGACAAAGCTAAGGGAACTCTGATGGCCTAGTGTCAAGAAGCTGCACTGTAATCCCAACAACACGCGATTTGAACCCACCAGCTGTTCTATGGGAGGAGGATGGGTGATCTCCTCCCGTGTGATTAACTGCCTCTGAAAACCTGCTGGAAGCTCAGCTATGGGTCACTTCTGACTCGATAGTACCCAACAGTGACTACAATGACAGCAACAACAACAACAATAATATTAACAACAACATCTATTATATAAATTGATAATCAAACATAACAAAATGCATAAACAGCATAAGATAAACTAGATAACTGATACCTTCTAAAAACAGAATCTGTTTGTGCATCAGAAGACTTCTCCAAAAGAGTAAAAAGAAAACCTACAAGTTGGAATACATTTTTGGCAATGATATATCTGACAAGAGATTCATCTCCAAAATTTATAGAAAACTCCAACACTTCAATAACAAAAAGATAAACCCAGTTAGTAAATAGGCAGAGAACAAAAAAACCCCCACTAAGATGGGAATCAAATTCGTGAAGAAGCACTCATGTTCATTACCTATCGGATGTTTGCACATCAAAACAATAACGAGATACCTTCTACCATGAGCAAAAATAGAAAAATTCAGTTAAGACAGTAAGTGGAGAGGATGTGGAAAAATTGGAACTCTCATACACGCAAAGTGGGAATATAAAGGGATGTAACTACTATGGAAAGCATATTGGCAATGACAGAGATCATGTAATTGTGATGACTTGACAATGACATGACGTCATTTTGTAAAACTGTTGACTTGGTCATTGTAAATATTTTTCTACAACATAATATACATATGGATCTCACCAGATGGAACCAACATTTGTGGAAGGAGACAGCAGAGAAGCTTAACATCATCAGTTAGGACAAGACCAACAGCTAAATTTGAAACAGTATACCAGTTATTTGCATGTTCAAGTTGTAGTTGAAGAAAATGAATAAAATTTCATGAGAGTCAAAGCTGGATCTTAAGTACATCCCACCTGAATTTAGAGACCGTCTTTCGAGTTCATGCACTGTCACTAATGACCACAAAAGAGACAGGTTGTAGAAGAACTTCAAGGACATCATATCTGAAGCAAGTAAAATGTCATTAAATAGACAGTTAAGAAAGATGAAAATGGATGTCAGAAGAAGTATTGTACCTAAGAGTAGCTAATTCTAATGGGGGAAAACAGGATACAGTAAAGATCTGAATAGAATATTTCGAATGGCAATTTGAGAAGCTAAAGGAAAGTATTATAACAAAATGTGCAAAGATCTAGAGTTAGAACCAAAAGGGAAGAACACGTCCAGCATTCCTCAAGCTGAAAGAACTGAGTAAAAACCTCAAGGCTCAACTTGTGTGATGCACGAGATTGACTGTTCAAATGGCTGTTTTAACCAGTGGCTTTGGCTTTCATCAACAGCTAGAGGAGATTATGATAAGAATGTGGATGAGATAAATAGCCCTTTGGGGTAGAAACATACATGTGAGGTGTATAGACTACTCACAAGATCACTTTTGCCATCCCAGTAGGATTAAATGAAACAGGTTCATAGACAGGTAGTGAGGCTCAGGGAATCTCATTACCGTGAGGAAAGATGTAAAGAGTGTAGTGTGTGTTTCTACACAAGATAGGCCAAGAGGACCACTGTCAGCAGTAGCAGAGGTGGCTGAGAACCAGAAGCTGCTGTGAGACAGAACTATTCTAGAACTGCCACCTAGGGAGCCAGAGCCCTGGCTGGAAGGCTGGCAGAGACGCCGTGAATGGCAGGACTGAGAACTGTGTTCAACAATTTCAAGAGGGGGCATGCAAGCAAGAACTGACGGTGAGGATGGTGAGACTTCGTCTCCCTTACGTTGCTCCTGTTCTCATGAGGGACCAGTCCCCGAAAAGAGCATCCTACTTGGTAAATAAGTGTCAGCAAAAAGTGGAAGTTTCTCAGCAAGACGTATTGACACAATGGCCAAAACAATAATGAGCTCAAAGATGTTCAACCCTGAGATTGACTAGACTAGGCCACGCGGGGGCTCTGTTCCAGAGCTGGGTTTGGTTTAAGGCCCCCCCAGAATAATAAAGTCATTAACAAGAAATCTGGCTACTTTTAGATTACCTCATGTGGGTATTCATGATAAAAGCAACATATACTTCTATTCTGGCTTAGTTTTAATTTAATTTATGGTTAAATGGAGTCATCAATTAATTCTTTTTTATGTCCTATTAAGAAATATTTCTCTCAATGCTATGAAGATATTATATAACATAACTTTTTTATTTAAGGTATTGATGTACAATTTCCAAGTATCTAGAGTTAGAACTCGAGATTGTTTTGCTTGCACAGACATTTAAAAGGGACCCAGTCTCATTAGCTGAAAAGTGTTTTCTTTCACTCCTCTGTTCTAGTTTTGCTCTTAGATGCTATGTTAACCTTACATTATTCTTCCAAATATCTGTACATCTATTTCATCCTATTAGTTTACTTGTATATTTTTCTAAAAAGATAACAATTCTCTTTCTTTATCTTAGCAGTGAGCACGTGTAAATAGGCATTTACACAAAATGCGTGCTGACATTTTTATTGGAATTGCAAAACAAAACAAAACAAAACAACAACACCACACACACAAAACAGATCAGTGTTGGGATAATTAATATCGGCAAATGTGAGTCTTTCAATCCATGACCATGGTATACCTTTTATTTATTTTGATCTCGAGATGTTTTTCTCAATTTTTAAAGTTTCCTTTTCTTTCTTTTTTACCGACGTGAGTCAGGCAAGCCTGTTAGTGGAGGACTCCTTAAAGATTTTGCACTAACAGAGCAATAGGAAACTGGTGACTCTACCCTGTCAGAGGTGGGGAACTTGAGACCCAGAAAACAGGGAGTCCTGTAGAGTCTGGCTCTCACAGGTCCCCTGTATAATTACAATTGATTTTTATATTGACTTTCTAAAAGCCAATATGGTGTTCCTCTTATTACTTGCCTGGGCTTGTGTCAATGTCCCCTCACAGTTCTTTCTATGACATTGAAAAACTCATGATCTTAAGGCTAAAATTTTAAGTCTGTAACAGAAAAAATGTAAATGGAAAACAAAAAACTTTGGGATAATATAAAGTTTAAAAACATCTCTTGGTTGTGTATATTCCTTTTCCTCTTGGGGTAGTTTTCCTCATGCTCATACTACGAGTTGTTAAAATCTCATTAGAAGTTTTCCTTCTCTGTTGATGCCTGAGGTGTGGGGTAAACATCTTTTGGTTCCCCCAAACAATGCTATCCTTAAAGACTTTGAGCTTTTATGTTGTGAAGTTTAGAGAGGATCCAAGCATCAAACTCTCAAATAAAGTGTCCAGTCACTACCAGGCCATCTTACCTCCTTTCTCCAGTCACCAGGCCATCTTACCTCCTTTCTCCAGTCACCACCAGGCCATCTTACCTCCTTTCTCCAGTCACCACCAGGCCATCTTACCTCCTTTCTCCAGTCACCAGGCCATGATAGCCCCAGCAGCAGTGACGGTGATAAGGATGAGACTGGGATCCTGTGAAGGCGAGTGAGCTGTGAGGAGACTTTGGTTGGCATCTTTTGGGACAGAAATGTCACTCTTCATTACAGAGAGCAAGAAAACCAATGAAGCAGTCACCACCCAATGGCCAGTAAATGTGCCTCTCATGTCGTGGTCCTGACGGAGGAAGCAGGAAGCCCCGTCAGGGTGGACAATCATCCTGCTGCCTTTGCAACTGAAGGGGATTGCTTGTTAGCGTGCAACAAACACCGAGTGGGAGACTGACCATGTACATGGAGAGAAAGGCCAGCAGGTCAGACCAAGCAGTTCCTGCAGCTCAGCTCTTTGAGTTTGATGCATCTTGTTTATTATTTATCTAACAGTAGGAACACTGGATCACTCGCACTCTAAAGTAGTGTAACAAACACTGAAGGGTCCTATCTCCACCCTCCGAGCAGGGGCTGCCAGTGCTACCCACTTTCTAGCCCACTCAGATGCCCCGACTTGTGGCCACAGTTCTGCGCTGAGGGCCTTCTCTAGTTACAGGGTCATTTTCTCACCATCACACTCACATCACGTCAAGGTCACCCTGTGTGGCTCCCATATCACATCGTGGTCACTCTATGTTGCACTTCTCTGACCAGCAGGAAAGTGCCAGGGGGTGGATGGAATGAACTATTCAGAGGTCAGGGGATAATCAAGAGGTCAGGGGAGAGGAATCCCGGCCGAGTGTCCTCCTAACCTGTTCGTCCTCATGGCTTTTCTGTGAGTTTTACAAGAAGGAAAGCATGGGGAATAGAGTCACAACGTAAGATGTGCTTTACTGTCTCTTATCCTGTTTGTGGACCTTTCCTGTTAACAAGGCCATAACCGTATCAGAAGGCAGGATATCATACCAGGGGAGAATCAAGTTTTGCACGTGTACACACACACACACACACACACACACACACACACACACACACTCACTCTTCTGCCCTGATTACATTCGTTATATTCCTTTAACCCAGGCAGCTTCTGCTGTGATCAGCTTGACCCCTACATCTTATGATCTAATATTGTTGTTGTTGTTATGTGCCGTCGAGTCGCTTGCAACTCATAGCGACCCTATGTACAACAGCCCTAAACTCTGCTCTGTCCTGTGCCAATCGCACTGTCTGACACTCTCATCCCGATTACCCCAGTCACTGAATCAATCCACCTCATAGAGGTTATCTAATAGTCACATTTAAAAGAAGGCAGAGAAACAGCCAAAGCTAATTTAAACTTTGGATTGTCTCATACGGGTCAGGAAGCTCTGGTGGCTTAGTGGTAAGGAGTTGCGCTCCCAACGCAAAGGCACATAGTTCAAATCTACTAGCTCTTCTGCACAAGAAAGATGGGCAGCCTCCTCCCATGAGAGCGACACTCTCTGAAAATTTGCTGGCGAGTAGCTACGAGTTGGTTCCGACTTGAGAGGACAGAGAAACAATAAGAATATGGGCCAATGAAGGAGAAGAAGACCCTCAAGGAGATAGATTGGCCTAATGAACGCAGCAGTGGGCTTCGGTATAGCAGAGACGTGAAGATGGCATAGGGCAAGTGTGTGCTATCGAGCCGACAGTACCTCCCAACACATAACAATTCACTGTTAGAATCTGGATATGTAAATGACTGTAGAAAGAGGGGGTAAAGAATGTAAACTGCATTGAGTCAGATGAGGGAGACAACTGTTGAAAAGGGATATATGATTAGGTATTATTGTCATGACAGGAGTCCAGAACGAAGGCTGCACAGTGGAGTGGACTTGGGGGAAGGGATTGAATAACAATGAAAGAATTTTTTTACTTTTTTCTTTTTTAAATTTTTTCTTGTGTGTGTACCATCAAATCAGATCTGACTGGCATAGGAGGAGATTGTCCCTCCTTCTCCAGCAGAGCATCTGGTGGATTTGAACTGCTCACCTCTGGGATTGCAATGCAGCTTCTTGCCACTAGGCCACCAGAGCTCTCCTTCTTTTACTTTTTAAAAAGAAAAGTGAATTGAGGAGGAGTGATGGGCGGGGAGAAAAGTGCAACAACTAATGAGTGGAAATAATTCCATTCCATTCCAAAGTCTCTGTAAACTTTCGTTAAAATTATTAAAAAAAAAATAATGCTTTGTCAAGTGTAGGGTGAGCAAAAAAAGATGAAGACCTGCAGTGAGAGGGATTGACCGAGGGGCGGCCACAGTGAGTGCAGTCATGCTGGAGAGGGAGGGTGGTGCGGAGCTGAGGGCGTTTCCTTCTGTTGACATAGGAGCCCTCGGAGCCCACTTGACGAAACCAAGAACAGCAGTCAATTGTTGAGAAGCTTTACAATCTGTTTGAAAGAAATATTAAGTCTTTAATGTTCAGCGTGTCTTAAGTAGACAAGCCATTTTCAAGAGTTTGGAAGCCACAGCTCATGACAGGTAATTGTTTCAGACAGGGCAACTCTAGAGGGGGATCATAATCATTTTTGCATTTTTTTTTAATACGGTGGGAATTCACAGGTACCATTTTGATTGATCTCTGTAAAATGAGCTGCTTCCTCTCAATCTCTGGGAAGCAGGTTTTCTTCTTTTACTTACAGTTGCAATTCTGGTGAACATAACATTTGTTATTCTATCTTTTCAGTCACAGTATATACTCAATAAGCTTATATGAGACTGTACTTTTCACTCTCACTATTTTGAGTAATTGATAAAGGAACATCTCTTATGAATATAGTATCTGTTGCTTTATTGCTTTCTGAGAAAGTCAACCCTAAGATAGGACACTATTGGTTTTTTTACACTCTGCATAAGGCTAAATATCAAGTAAGAATTTCTTTTGCAAGCTTAGAGAAATAGCTAAAGATTGTGAATCTTTTATTATTATTGGACAATAAGCTAACTTAATGTTTTCTCAATAGCTTTTATAATCTACTTTTTTTTTTAAACTAAAAGAAGCCAGTAACGTTTTTTTTTTTAACATTTGGAATTGTATTTAAACTACCGACAGGAATTTTATTTATATTTTAATATATATTATCTCCTCTTGTACAATTTATAGCCTCTGAAAACCCATTGCAAAATCCATTCTGACTTCATGCAGTAAAAGTTGATATATTTATTATACTTCTAAAAACACATATTGTTGTTGTTAGGTGCCATTGTGTCGAGTACAACTCACAGTGACCGTATGAACAGAAGATCTGAACCTTGTCCCATGTTGTGCTATCCTCACACTTCCTGACACATAGAGCCCACAACTGTGTCAACCCGTTTGGTTGGGGTGTTCCTTTCCTTAGCCGGCCCTCCACCCTTCCCAGCATCATGTCTTTCTTTAAGGAATAGTCCCTCCTAGCAACAGACCCAAGTATGTGAGGCAAAGTCTCATCATTCTTGCCGCCAAAAAGCATTCTACCTGCACCCCTTTCAAGACATGTCTGCTTGTTCTCCTGGCCGTCCATGGGGTGTTCAGTTCTCTTCTCCAACACCACAGCTCGAAGGCATGGATTCTTCTTCTGTCATCCTTATTCATTGTCCAGCTCTCAGATGCATAGCAAGTAATTGGAAAGACCACAGTCTGAATCAGATGCACCTTGATCCTCAAACTGACATCACTACTCCTCAATAATTTGGAGAGGTCCCTAGCTTCATATTTTCCTAGTGCAATGCATCTCCTTATTTCCTGACTACTGATACCAACGGTGTTAATTGTGGATCCAAGCAAGATGAAGCTGTTGACAGTTTAATCTCCTCTCCATCCATCATGTTGTTGCCTATTAGTTCAGTGATAAGAATCTTTGTTTTCTTGACATTGAGATGCAATCCATACTGAATACGACATTCCTTGATCTTCTGAAGCAAGTGCTTCAAATTCTCCTCACTTTCTTTTTTTTCTTTTTTTCTTCCCTTCTCTTCCCAGTCTGATAAATTTACACTTCATCTTCCTGGAGGCTAGGTGGCTCACTCAACGGAAGCCTACAATATGGTTATGACTCTGGGTTACTGGGACATCCGCCGGCTGGCTCATGCCATCCGCCTGATCCTGGAATACACAGATTCAAAGTATGAAGAAAAGAAGTACAAGTTGGGGGACGCTTCTGACCATGACAGAAGCCAGTGGCAGAATGAAAAATTCAAGGTGGGCCTGGACTTTCCTAATCTGCCCTACCTCCTGGATGGGGCTCACAAGATCACGCAGAGCAAAGCCATCACGCGCTACCTTGCCCGCAAACACAACCTGTGTGGAGAGACAGAAGAGGAAAAGATCCGAGTGGACATCTTGGAGAATCAGGTTACGGACACCCGCCTGGAACTGATCAGAGTGTGCTACAGCCTTGATTTTGAGAAGCTGAAGCCACCATACCTGGAGGGGCTGCCTGAAAAGATGAAGCTCTACTCGCAGTTCCTGGGGAATCGACTGTGGTTTTCAGGGGACAAGATCACCTTCGTCGACTTCCTTGCTTATGACGTCCTTGACGTGAACCGGATCTTTGAGCCCAAGTGCCTGGATGCCTTCCCAAACCTGAAGGCCTTCATGGCCCGCTTTGAGGGCCTGGATAAGATTTCTGCCTACATGAAGTCCAGCAAGTTCCTCCCACGACCTCTTTTTGGAAAAAAGGCCCTATGGGGCAATAATTAGGCTGTGTGCGTCTATGAGCCAGAAGAGAGCCAGCCGCTGCCTGGAGAACCCCCAGCTGCCCTGCCCCACAGCACCAGACCTCTCTTCTGTTACCACATTTAACGCCATTCTCTCCCCAAGGTCTCTTCTCCCTAACTCCACCCCAATCAAGCTCTTTAAAGCTCAGCTCTGTTTTCCTTCAGCCAGGACCCTCTCTGGAGCTCTCCTCCCCCTGCATGGAAGTCAAGCAGCCCAACATTTCTCTAGTGTCCTCTCTCCTTGGAGGAGCTGCCTGGATGCCTGGCCTGGTGAGCTCACTCATAGGTTTCCTGTTCTGTCCTGGGGCACCAGTATGGCCAGTTCTATGGGGACTGCTCCTGTGTGGGCCCCATCTCAGCTGATCCCCAAGAAAGGGATGATTCGTGCTTGCTGTGCTTTGTCCCCTGGGTATCTAGCTACAGAAAGAACTTGAATGTTGATGATGGGGTTGGGAGAAGGACTCTTTTTCGTTTTGTTTTGGTGTCCAGGGCCTTGGTGGATTGCAGGGTCTGTGGGAGATGAGGAAGATAGAATGATGATTCTTGCCTCTTTCTTACACCTCCACACGCTTCGCTGTCTCACTTCATGGAGATCTCTGTAGAAAGGAGGATCCTTCTCTTCCTGAGCTCCTCAATTCAACTGCCCTCCAGTCATGACAACCTTTGTGGTTCTAAGTGTTTGGGGTGTTAAACCAAGGGTATCACATCTAGGGAGACTCCTCTGGTCACCTTCACCTAGAAGCTCCTGCTGATCCAAATCCACACCCCCTCTTCCAGTCCCGTAATAAATGTAAACAGAACATAAAAAAAAAACCAAAAAAACAAAAAAAAACCCCAAATTCTCCTCACTTTCAGCAAGCAAGGTTGTGTCATCTGCATAACACATATAACCACTAAATGTAAATACAGTTAGAAAATACTACATGAAATTAGATGCATTTTTGAGTTGTGTTTATGCTATGAAAATTAGAAAAAAAAGATCCTTTCTAGATACTGCCAGATACTCAAGCTGGATTCAGTAGAAGCCAGGCACCAACCATATTGCTGCTGTCAGATGGATTTTGGCTGAAAGCAGAGAATACTAGAGGCATGTTTACCTGTGTTTTATTCATTAGGCAAAGGGATTTGACTGTTTGGATCATAAAAATATTATGGATAAAACTGAGGAGAATGAGAATCCCAGAACACTTAATTGAGCTTATGCAAAACCTAGCAGAGACCAAGAAGCAGTTGTCTGAAGAGAGTAAGGGAACACTGTATGGTTTAAAATCAGGAAAGATGTACATCAGGGTTTCATCCCTTCTTCATATCTATTAAATTTGTATGCTAAGCAAATAATTTGAGAAACTGGATTCTAAGAAGAAGAATGTGGCATCAGAATTGGAAGACTCATCAACAACCTACATAATGCAGGTGACACAACCTTGCTTGCTGAAAGTGAGGGCAAATGACACTTACTGCAGAAGATCAGAGACTACATCCTTTGATACAAGTTACACCTTCACATCAAGAAAACAAAAATCCTCACCAGAAGACCAATAGGTAACATTCTGTTAGATGATGAAAATATTGAAGTTGTCAGCAATTTCTTTTTGCTTGAATTCACGTTATCAAGAAATGAAGATGGGGCGGGGGGAGGCAGGGCAGGGAGAAACGTGCAACAATGGATGAATGGATATCCAAAATCTCTGTGAACTTTCATTAAAATGAATAATAATAATAAAAACAAAAAATGAAGACATGTTTCCTTGGGGCAATCTGCTATCAAGAACCTTTCCATAGTGTTACAGAACAAGTTATCAAGTTGTTGTTAAGTGCCTTCATGTCAGGTACAACTCATGTGATCTTATGAACGGCAGGTCTGAAGCCTGTTCCATCCCATGCCGTCCGTATCATCCCCGACACATCCTTCTTGCTAAGGGTCTTCCTCCTCTCTGATATCCCTCCTCCCCTTTCCAAGCGTGATATACCTCCCCAAGGAATTGTGTCTCCTAACAGCACGTCCAAACTCCGTGAGGCTAAGCTTCACCATCCTTGCTTCTGAAGAGCACTTTGGTTGCACTTTCTCCAAGGATGTCAATTTAAAAACCAAAGGTGCACCTGATCCAACCCATGGTGTTTTCAAATGCTTAATATGCTTCTGAAAGCTGGACAATTTATAAAGAAGACTGAAAATTATTGATGTCTTTGAATTGTGACATTGGCCACAAGTATTGACTATTCCCTTGATTACCAAAAGTACAAAGAAGTCCATCTTGAAGGAAGTGCAGCTAACGTGCTCTCAGAAGGCAGGGATGGTGAAACTTGGTCTTGTCTACTGTGGGCATATTTAGAAGGAACAGATCCTTGGAGAGGATGTCACTCTGGGAGAGGCCAGAAAGAGAAAAGTACTCTCAACAGGATGGGCTGTCACTGAGGCTGCCACAGCGGGCTTGTGCGAGCAAGAGCTCAGGAGGACAGGGCGAGACAGGGCGAGGCCCCGAAGGTCTGACATTCACAGGGTTGCGATGGTGTGTCCTTGATTGGGTGACACCTAACAGCACAGTTCTAGATTTCCAAACAAGACAGGCTTTATAAGGTTGTTTTTATATTCAGGAAATGAAAAAAAAAATTTGGTTGTTGCATCTCAAAATAGTAAATTGTGCCAAAATAATAAAAAATTTTAACAGCTGCCTTAAAATATGTCCTGGTGCAGAAGAATTTCTAGAGTTTTCTACTGTCTGTGATCTCACTCCAATATTGTTAACATAATTTATTGCACAAAGGAAAAGGGTAAGGGGTGAGAAGAATCAATTTTCATGTGGATAATTAAATCAAATCCTCTACAATCTTTCCACACCCCTGTTCAAAGAAATTAGCCAGAACATCATGATAGAATTTCAATTTAGTTTCATAGTATTACAGCCCAATTACATTTTCTACCTCTGATTTTACCCCACCTCTTTGTCTACAGTTTTTGAATTAAGGAAGTTCAACTTAAAACTACATATAGCTTAATTATTCGAGGAGTGAAAACATTTCATGACATCAAGAGAGATCCTTGAAAATTTCTAATGAAATATGCAATTTTGAGAAAAGCATTAAAATCTTAGTAAATTAAGCTTGAAATGATCCAAGGCTGAGTTAATGACAGCACCGGGGACCACCGTCGTTCCTTTCTCGCACCATAGTCTTTCTCAGCATCTAATTCTTCTGTGTTTGAATTTCGTAGAAATTTACAAAAACTGTTTCCCAGCTAGCAAATTATATCTCTCAGAAATCAATTACATTTTCAGCACAACACCAACACTACACATCTTTTTATTAGGGAATAAAACCACAGGATATAGATAGCAATAAAACTGGAATTATTATACTGGCAAAGTCCATAACAATATCCAGTAATTTCAAAAATCAAAGAGAAAACATATCTAAGATCTGCTACTAAGCAGTATTATTTTCCCCAAGTTCACATTAATTTTCTCTTCCTACTTTAATGCAGTGCACACATCTACACCCCGTGCCCCCGCCCCCCAAACCTGTGCCGTTTGCTCTTGTGTTACGGAATGCCGGGACACTTCTCACATTAAGTCATCATTGGTACCTTGACGGTGTCCCTCTTAATTGTGTAATGAGGGAGGAGTGAGGAAGTAATGTGAGAGCAGATTTCATCACGTATAAATTGCAAGACATTTCTTTGAACGAATGTAATATATCAGCTTTCTGTTGATAGGTCTTGCGGGAATGCTTTAAGTATTCCTGTAAGGACTTAGGCAGCGTCGAACAATTTACTGGCGCCATTAGAGCATGGCCTTGTGTCTGGTTTTTGTTTCAAAGTATTCTTGGGGGAAACTTCAGAGTCTGATAATAGGGAACAAAAGCATTCGTCCAAGTGTCTGTGTTACCAACAAATATTTCAGATGGGAGTTCTTTAAGGTAAACCAGCAAGAACCTCTAATTCAGTCTCTCCTTAAAGGTTAAGTAATTCCAATTTTCCTCTACTATAAAAAGGAAAGCTCATAGGCTCCAAATTTCTTAGGCCTTGTGATACTTGCAATGGTGGAAAACGTCTTCTGATAGCTTTGATCGCTTTTAGTTACAAACATTGAGGGCTCTTAAAGCTTTAAGTTACTTTAAATGGCAAGGAAGAACAAAAATAACATGGTGATTTTTTTAAACTCCACTTAGAGTTGTCAAATGCTAAAATTTTAACATAATTATTTTTTAGTCTCCTTTGCTTTTTTTAAATAAAACTTTGTCAACTTAGCCAAACTAACTTTAATGCTGACCTTGGAATAGATGATATTGTATTTATTCTTCCATTTCTTTGAAAACACTCACCCAAACTAGCGAAAAAATAAAGCGCACACTCTATCAATCCACCTTCCAAGAGGAGGAGACACCGTCTCCTAAGCGACTGGTGGAGTTGAACCCCATACCTCCCAGGTAGCAGCCTAGCATGTTGCACTCTGACCACACAGAAGTTCCCATTCCTGACAGGTTCCCAGCACTGTAGTTCACACGTACTTGTGTTCTATGTAGTGGATGCAAAATGATATATCATGTTTTCAACCGACTCCTTGATTATTGCTGAAATGAAACAACTTTTTGACTATTGTCCATCTGTATTTCCTCTTTCATTAACTGTTCTATTTT
Organism: Elephantulus edwardii; assembly: GCF_000299155.1. Lineage (NCBI taxonomy): Eukaryota > Metazoa > Chordata > Mammalia > Macroscelidea > Macroscelididae > Elephantulus > Elephantulus edwardii. The sequence goes on from NW_006399805.1 coordinate 13,397,051, forward strand.
CACCTGTTTTTGCCATTGGATTAATGTATTTTCCATGTTCTGCACCACAGCTCCTGGTCTGTTCCTGCTGTTTCACTCTGATTCTGGTTTCTTTCACCATATATGTACTTGGGGATTATCAGTGCAGTCAGACACATTTCTGCGTTGTCTTTGGATTTTTGTGCTTGAATACTATTTTCTCTATGAGAGCTTGAAGGATCACCCCTCTTATTTTCATTTCTGAAAATTCCTTGTTTTGCACTGTGTTTTTTTATCCATGTGAATTCGATCTTATAGGATAATTTGGAGGGAATAAACGTATTTAATGTTGTCTTCTTCATAAAGTCTTCCTTAACTCAAAACTACTGCACATTCTTTAGGGAACTGATATAATTTTATCTATAAAAATTAATTCATGCATTCTTAGAATAAAGCCTAATTAATTCATCATATTACGCTATGTTTTATAATAATGCCAGGGAGCTCTCGCGGCCTAGTGGCAAGAAGCTGCACTGCAATTCCCAAGGCACAGAGTTCTAATCCCCCTGCTGCTCTGCTGGGCGGGCTCCTCCCAGGTGATTATCTGCCTCTGCAAACCTGCCAGGGGGGCGGCTCTGGGTCGGTCCTGACTCGACGGTGCACAACACACTGCGCTTTACTATCTTCTTTTCGAGTCAATTTACTAATATTTTATTAGGAAATTATGTCATAAATTTATAACTAGAATTGAAAAAAAGAAAAATTGTAACTAAAATTGGTTTATTTCCTTTTCTCAGTAAGTGGCTTTGTTTGGTTTTTATATCATGTTAATACTAGTTTCATGAACTGAGTTGGTCGCTCTATTATTTTTTTCTTCTCTAAAGAATATTTTAAATATAAAGATTTGGAAAAAAAATTTGAAACCAGTTAAACTAGACTGAAATGTACTTAGTGGCTCTGTGGTCTGTGGACTTCCTATGTCCCTATATTTCTGAAATGGCTTTATTTTACCCTCCTTTTAAAATGATAATTTGGTTGCCTATGAAATGTTTCAGGTTCAGAATTATTCAACTTCAGGTCTTTGAAAACATTTGCTCCCTGACTTAGAGCGTCTAGTTCTAGTGATGTGTTGTCCTCTAGTGTGATTTCAGCTCTTTGATACAGAAGCTCCCCTGTGGTCTCCCACAGCTTTAAATAGTTTTTTCATCCTCTCTCTGAAATTTCTCTTCAAGGCTCAGGGGTACTTTTTAAATATGTACATTTTATTTGGCCTCCTTGGGGCCTGGGACTTGCTTCTGGATTGATTTCTAGGAAACCACCAGCCATTCTTGCCTTGACTATTCTCCCTCCCCGCCCCAGTCATACCATTTCTTCTGCTTCTGAAAGTGTTCTTAGGCAAGTATTGAGTGTCTCATCCCTCGCTCCTTGGCCGGCTTTCTCTCTCAAAGTTTATTTATTTCTCTCTGTCTGGAGTTCCACGGCCAAGGCAAAGGCAGCTGCTTCAAATCCACCAGCAGTTTGCTCTGCTGGGATTTGCAGCCTCTGAAAATCTGCTGGAAGCTCAGCTCTGAGTGCATTCCTACTCGACGACAATGCTTATGTATGTATTTCAAAGAAACAGCACGTGAGTTTAGAGAGGCTGGCGAGTTGGCAAGTCCCAGGCCATGTATCAGACCTCAGAGAAGGGTCTTACCCCAATTCTGGTTACTGTGGAGGAGGCAGCAGACCACTGGCTTCCAAGACTGACCAATCCCATGTCAGTAAGCAAGATGGTTCAAGTCCAAAGAATCGGAAGTTATGAATCAAGTACAGGATCCTGATCTAACAAAGAGCAAGTAAGCTTTGTCTGATGCCTTCAGGTGATTGGCTGCTTATAGCAGATCTCGTTATAGAACCGATCAGAACCTGTATGATTACAGGGCAACAGGTGTCACTAGGGGAAGGAAAACCTGAGCTCTCATCCCAGGAGGGACGGCAGCTTTGCTCCTGCCCGGAGAGGCACAGTAGAGAGGCTGTAACACAACCTGCGTAGCACAGATTCCATTTCCTCTGGACAGCTTTGAAGACTTCACGCCCTTAGGACTATTTCAACATGCTCTCTTTTACTTGTATGCTGTGTGAGGCCATTAATCCAAAGGTTGGCAGTTCACATCTGCTAGCTGCTTTGTGGAACAAAGATGGACAGTTTCTCCCCACAAAGGTTTACAGCCTTCGACACTCAGTGGAGGGGCTGCCCTGAGTCTGAACCAATCCAGCTGCACTGGGTTTGGTACATGGATGTAAACATTATCGTATATTATGTGGTTATGTGCACTTAGCTGAGAGAATCATCTTCAAAGGATGTTCTTTTTTTACTGGATAAGGACTCTCAAAAGCTGAAATAGGGGTTGGCTCCTGCTTATGGATATAAACAGGGATGTGGTTCATTATTTTCACGTGACTTTTTCCAATAGTGTTTTGGGCTAATGTGCAATAAGCAGGGAGTTTGGATTCAGTCTGCACAGCCAAGCTTAGCACTAGGTTGTATCCCAATCTTCCACTGTGATTTCCTTTTATCTAGGACCTGAGGTGACCCCAGGTCACTCAGAGAAGGGTCCCCTGTTCCTGGGCCTCTGCATCACAGCAGAGGACAGTGTCAAGTCACAGTTTGTCCAGACCTCTCCTGCTGCACCTCCCTATCCCCCCAGTTGACAGGCCCCAGAGACAATGCTGCTGTCACACCTTCCTAGTCCACTGACCGGAAGCTCTGAGGTCTGCAAACGGTGACTGTTGTTCATCTTCCAAGTTGTTTTGAAGGTGGTGCTGCCATTTTTATTTGTCTGATGATAAAACTACTTACTTTGTATTAAACATTTAAGAGACGTTGATAAAAAGAGAGGAAGGTAAAAAGAAACCAAGAAGTGAGAGAGAGGAAGACAAAATTAAAATAACTTGTAAATTGTGGAACAGACCACCAATTACTCCTATGCAAATTCAAGCTGAAGCTGAGGAAAATTAATCCAAATC
>NW_006399805.1:13401896-13437749 GCF_000299155.1 Elephantulus edwardii
GAGGGGAAGACCCTCTATGAGATGGATTGATTCGGTCACTGGGGTAATCGGGATGGGTGTGTCAGAGGCAGTGCGATTGGCGCAGGATAGAGCAGTGTTTAGAGCTGTTGTGCATAGGGTCGCTGTGAGTCAGAAATGACTCGATGGCACATAACAACAACAACAACTCAATTTTCTAGAGAAAAGATTTCGTTTTGTAGGGTATTGTGTTCCTAACTAAAGGGTTGTATTGTGCTGGTTCAAATCTACCAGCCGCCCCAGTGGAACGATGGGGGCTTCATCCTGCCCCAAGTCACAGCTTTGGAAACCGAACAGAGGGTCACCAGGAGCAGGACCCAGCTCAAAACCAGTGAGTTCTGAATTCTATTAGTAATTATTGTGTGCCTACTGTTTGCCAACACTAGGAGTTAGGCATTGTCAAGGAGTTCATATTTGCCAATTTATTTTTGGATACATTTTTTTAGAAAAACATAATTAGATTGTTTCTAACCTTCTTTAAAGGAGCCAAGCTGTGCAATATCCAATCTGAAGTGTACAGTGTAATTTGTAAGTTGGAAAGAGATTTATTTTTTTCATTGGTGACATTCTCCTAAGTACAACATTCTGACTTGATTTCCCCTGCTCCTGAATATTATTTTAATGACCAATCATAAAACTATATATTTTTATTTTCTTATTTCTTTATAAAACTACTGGGTCTAATAAAGACTGCTATGTAATTAGTTTTACTTTTAGTTTTTCATTTATACTTTTGTAAAAATTACTGCTTTAATAATCCCATGGGGAACAACAGTCCATTGTTGGGCTTATTATACTGTCTCTTTGCTGTCGAGGACCCAAGCTCAGCCCAGCGTTTGGTGTAGCTTATAAATTAATTCTCTATAATTACTCTTCTTTCAGCAGTGCATGTGGCACTTAAACATGTCACATGATTAGTTGGGCTACACATCATGGAGTAAATCCTATTAGTGCCTTCTATGCTTCCAGAGGAGAACAAAAAATGGCTTTGAATAGTATATGACACAACACAACTAAGTTTACTTTGTACCATTTAAATTATGGTTTCAGATATTGAAGAGTGTAGGTGACAAGATTTTTTTTTCCTTGTGTACACATTTAGTTTTATTGTAACAAAGTAACTTGCACACATTTGATGTTTAAAACTGAGCTTCATCTTTTCTTTCCAGTGAAACAAAAAGAAAATTTAAAAATAAACAGGAACAAAATGACAATAGAGAATGTCAATTCCAAATAAGATCCTACAGGTTCTGCTGGTTCTCCCATCGAGGGGCAGGCCTCAAGTCATCATTAGGAGAGAATTTGATTTTAAAAGTGTCGTCTTAAACTGCAAGGATGTCCGTTAAACATCACAATTAAACATCCAAAGGAGAAGTCATGTTGTCCAAAATGCCCACTTAACCCACCCAAACATCTCAAACTCACCCTTTGCTGACACTCTATAACCTCATTTTTTTTAAGTGGGACAAGACTTCTTGAGGAGATTAATGTTATCAAGTTCATCCTGATGGATGAACTACGTCAAATACGGAGCTCTCCTGTGACGTGTTGTGCTTGTTCATTGTCATCTACAGAGCCCGGGTTCATGATGATGTTGATTGATTGCTAATTATACCAAGAACTTGGTAAGGATCATTTGTCTGTGTCTTCTTTTTTTAATGTGTCCGAGTCAGCATGAACATGTTCTTACTGTGAGTGAAAGGATGGGTGCAAGCGGAGGCAGTCTTCTTCACACAGGTTGGTTCCTATTCTCCATGCCTGTCTTTGGTGGTGCCTGTGTGTGTGGATCCAGATGGAGTGAGATTGTCCCCTTATTACAGATATTGTGCAAGGTATTAGCCAGGCAGCTAGAGCTGTGAGGGGTGCCAGTGGGCTTTGATCGAGGAAGAGAAGAACCCGTGACTTTTCCTTATTTCCTTATTCTGTTTTGACTCTAAACAGAAAAGGGGCAAGTAGGAATAAAAAGAGAGTGAGTTCCCCACATTCCCAATGTCTCCTGGTTATTATATATGTTGAGTTGGAACCAACTCATAGCTGATCCTCAACTGGCTTTTCAGAGGTAATAAACCACATGGGAGGAGATTGCCTATCTTTCCCCCAAGGAGCATTCGGTGGATTTGAACCACCTTCCTTCAGGTTGCCAGTACAACTCTCTACCACTAAGTCCCAGAGCTCAATGCATCTTTATCCCCCTGTAATGAATAGATCAGATCAATTCTAGCCCCAGACAGCCATGACACAGAGCCATGACCAGAGCGCTGAGCAGTGAGAAGGTTTCCCAGACAGCATGCAATATCGCCTTCCCTCTCGGCCTTACTGTGCTGAGAGGGCGATGAGGGGGTTGCTGCAAAGGCATCCACATGGCCAAGAAAAGCTGAGAAATCATGTGAGTTGGTCCACAAGTCCAGGTCACACGTGAACCAGGCGTTTGTAACCGGGGCACTTCCTGTACTGTTAATATCTCTCTGCCTGAGCTTGACAGACACAGTGGGGATGGAGCAGGCTAGAGCAAGGCTCACATTTGTTCTTCAGAGGGCTGTTATGTGCCATGGTTAAATATGTGGCTGCTGTTGTGTACCATGGAGTTGAGATCAACCCAAGGCTGTCTCTCTAGCAGATTTTCAGAGGCAACAAATTGAATGGGGAAATTGCCCATCTTTCTCCCAAAGAGCAATCTGTGGGTTTGAACCATGTACCTTTGCATTGACAGTGCAGTTTCTTAACACTAAACCACCAGAGCTCGCTTGTTGACTCTTTGCCTCCTAGTTAACAAAACCCCAAACTCTTCGAGTCACACAATCCACACTGTGCCACTTGGTTGAGTAGGAGACCTTAGTTTCCAACACTTACCTGCTTGTCTTCAAAATAAGTAAGCTGGGTGAGGGGCAAAGCAGTATAAAGATCTGGTCCTCAAAAACTCAAGGTCAAGCTCATTGTCAGAGTCAGAACCAACTCACAGTTGCTCCTCTGGTCAGTTGTCAGAGGCTGTAAGTCCCATGGAAGAAGGTTGTCCCCTTTTCCACTCAGAGCAGCTGGTGGATATGAACAGCCTGCTACGAGGCCACCAGGACTCCCTCAGGGTTCGATTGCATTGTTGTTTGGTGGCATCAAGTCAACTATGACTCATCGTGAGCCTGTGAACAGCACATATGAACCGTGCCCTGTCCTGTGCCGTCCTCATCATCTCTGACACACTTGAGCCCATTGCTGCAGTCACTGTGCCAATCTATCTGATTGAGGGTCTTCTCTTCCCCTCCCTCCACCTTCCCAAGCATGATGTCCCTCTCCAAAGAATGGCATCTCCTAGCAACGTGCCCAAAGTGTGTGAGACGGACCTTCGTGGTCCTCGCCTCCGAGAGCACTCGGACTGAGCCTTGCAGCAGCAGGACTTTGCTTGCATGTGATATTAACGATGTTGTCCTAAAATTTTCCCTAGTCTGTTGGATTATCTTTCTTGGGAATAGTCGGCCAGCCAGGCATTAGTCCTCCAAGTTTCCTGGCATAGACGGTTGAGGACATCCAGGCTGCATGTGTCACTAGGAACATCTCAGTTGGTATCCCATCAATTCCTGGGTCCTTATTATTTGTTAATGCCTTCAGTGCAGCTTGAGCTTCTTCCTTCATTATCACTGGGTCTTGATCAGATGATATTTCCTGAAATATCCCAGTGTTGGCCATTTCTTTTTGGTACAGTGATCTATGTATTCCCTCCATCTTTTTTTTTAATTAATTTCAATGAACATTTACAGAGATTTTGGATTTCCATTCATTCATTGTTGTACTTTTCTCCCCGCCCACACCACCTCCACTCTTTGATGTCTCCTAGATCGTTCAAGATTTTACCCATAGTATCCCTATGTCTTGCCACTTGAGGCTTGAATTTGTTTTTTCAGTTCTTTTGACTTGAGAAATGTGAAGTGAGTTCTTCCCTTTTTATTCTCCAGTTCTAGCTCTCTGCATATTCTGTCATAATACTTTGTCATCTTGAGTTGCCCTTTGAAATCTTCTGTTCAACCCTATTACTTCAGCTTTTATTCCCTTTGTTTTGTCTTCTCGACACTGTAGTGCAATTTTCAAGGTCTCTCCTGGCAACCATTTCAAATTTTTTAGTGTCTTTTTAGTGACCATTTGCTCTCTTCATGGGCAATATCCTTGATGTTATCCCACAACTTACCTTGTCTTCAATCACTACTGGTCAGTGTTTCAAACCTATTCTCAAAATAATCTTTAAATTTAGGTTAGATAGATTGATATTTTGGTTCTTGAGGACTTATTTTCATTTTCCTCAACCTCAATTTGAACTTGCACATGAGTCATTGATAGTCTGTTCCATAGTCTCCACTTGGCCTGTATTTGACTGCTGATATTGAGTCTCTCCAGTCAGAAGTTGGAGCTTCTCCTGTTCCTCCCATAGTTATAGTTAATCTGAGTCCTGTACAGCCCATCTGGTGAGCTCCACGTGTTGCTGAATGGATAGAGAAACTATGGCCCATTCACACACTGGTTCCTCCGTGGCACGGCAAAGAAAGAGCTTATATAAATAACTGCATAAAATGGCTGGGTCTGCAAGACATTGTGTTGAGTGGAATATCTCAGTCACCAAGGGACAAATACTATAAACCTATTATTGTAATAATAGGATTGAGAAAGGGTGTCAGGGGAAGAACAAGAATGGATCGATGATGGACACTGTACTGGCATGAGTAAAAGAAAGGACATTCTGAAAGGAATGGATGATTAGATACCATGTGTGACAATTAATAAACAAGTGGAATTGGGTGGGGGAGGGAGAAAAGTGCACATGAATGAATGAAAAATTTTAAAAGTGTAAAAATTTTTAAAAAGGTATTTGTGATGAGTAAATCACAGAACATACACAATTTGAACATTTTATCTCCAGCCTCATTTCTATGTGACTGTTGCTGTTGTTAGGTGTTGTCGAGAGCAGTTAATTCATAGCGACCCTATGAACAAAAGTTCTGAATCCTGGTCCGTCCTGCGCCGTCCTCACACTTCCCTACACCCAAGAGCCCATTGCGGTGATCATTGTGTCAATCCACCCGGTCAAAGGTCTGTCTCTCCTTTGCCAACCCGCAGCCCTTCCAAGCATCATGTCCTTCTTCAAGGAATAGCCCCTTCAAGCAAACTGCCTAGAGTATGTGAGGTGAAGTCTCATCATCCTTGCCTCCAAAGAGCTCTCCGACAGCACCCTCTAAAGACATATCTGTTGTTCTTGCCATCCATGGGGTTTTCAGTGCTCTCCTTCAACACCACAGCTCAAAGGTGTAAATTTTTCTTCTGTCATGCTGCTCTCAAGTGATCGGAAAGATCATGGCCTGGGTCAGATGTATCTTACTCCTCAAACTGACATCATTACTAATCAATAATTTGGAGAGGTTCCTAGTTGCAGATTTTTCCAGAGCAGTGTATCTCTTTATTTCCTGACTGCTAGTGCCACAGGTGTTAATTGTGGATCCAAGCAAGATGAAGCTGTTGACAGTTTCAGTCTCCTCTCCATCCATCATGATGTTGCTTATTGGTCCAACGGTAAAAATCTTTGTTTTCTTGACAGTGAGATGCAATCCATACTGAAGGCTGCATTCCTTGATCTTCTTCGACAAGTGCTTCAGTCCTTCTCACTTTCAGCAAGTAAGGTTGTGTCAGCTGCATAACGCAGGTTATTGACGAGTCTCCCTCCAATCCTGATGCCACACACCTCTTCACAGAGTCCAGCTTCGTGTATAATTTGCTCAGCATACAGATTGAATAAGTATGGAGAGAGAGTACAATCCTGCCACTCTCTCTTCTCAATTTTAAACCATGTAGTGTTCCCCTGCTCTGTTTGTACAACAGTTTCATGGTCCAGGTTACAGGTTTTGCATGAACACAATCAAGTGCTCCAGGACTCCCATTCCTCTCAATGTCAGCCACAACTTGTTATCATTCGTGTAGTTAAATGGCTTTGCATCCTCAATAAAGCCAACGTATGGTAGACATTCTTCTGGCATTCCTCACTTTCTAATCTTTTTGATTAGACATTGCAATTAAATAATTACATTCATCTATTGTAATCGTTGTTATGTGCTGAGCCCCGAGTGCATTACGCCAGTCACTGTGTCAATCCATCTCATCCAGGGTCTTCCTCTCCTGTGTTATCCCTCCACCCTTCCAAGCATGATGTCTGTCTTTCTCCAATGATTGGACCCTCAAGATAACAGGTCCAAAGTCTGGGAAAGAGAGCTTAAAAATCTTTATCTCCAAAGAGAAGTTGGTTTTATCCTCTCCAGGACAGACCTGTTTGTTTGTGTTTTTTTAAAATCTTAATATGGTATGTTCAGCTCCACAACTCAAAGGCATAGATTCTTCTTCTATCATCTTTATTCATTGTCTAGCTCCCTGATGCATAGCAAGTAATTGTGAAGACCATGGCTTGGATCAGGCACACCTTAGACTCCAGACTTACATCCTTATTCTTTGGCACTCCGGAGGGATCTCTGACAGTAGATTTTCCCGATGCAATTAATCTCTGATTTCGAGTGCAACCAAAAAAGCTGAAATTGTTAACAATCTAAATCTCCTCCCCATCTGTCATGATGCTGCCAATTCACTCAGTGGTGAGAGTCTTTGCTTTCTTGATGCTGAGCTTCCATATTGGAGACTGCAGTCCTTGACCTTCTCCAGCAAACACTTCAGGTCCTCCTCAGTTTTGGGAACTAACTTGTGTCATCTGCAGGTTGTTGATGAGTCTTCACCCAATTCTGATGCCGCATTCTTACTCACAAAGTCCAGTCTCCTGAATGATCTGTTCCACATACAGACTGAAAAGATATGGAAACGGGATGCATTCCTGATGCCCTCCTTTCCTGATTTTGAACCTTGCAGTGTTTCCTTCTTTGTCCTGGTCCAAGTATAGGTTTCACATGGTAACAATCAAGTGTTCTGGGATTCCCATTCTTCTCAAGATTAACTACAATTTGTTGTGATCCACACAGTCCGATGCCTTTGCATAATCAATGAAACACAGGCAGACGATCCTCTGGTACTCTCCGACTCTCTGCTTTCAGCCTAGATCCAGCTGATGTTGGCTATGATGTCCCTATTGCCACAGCCTCTTCTAAGGCAGTGTTTGTGGTGGTTCTCTGTCAATGTATTGTTATGGATGATTGAATGAAAACACAATTTGACTTTTACATAAATGAAGGAAACTTTAAAAATATCCCTGAACTTTCCATGGCATTAAACTCAAGTGATAGGCTGTTTGAGGTGAAATAAAGTTGATGGCCATGGCTTACACTTGATGTTGTTGTTAGCTACTATCAAGTCGACTAAAACTCCTATAACAACTATAACAGCCTTGTGAACAACTGAGTAAAACCTGGCTGCGTCTGATGCTATCCTCATGATCTCTGTTCTCCTCACACGCATGTTGTCGCCACTGTTGCCAGCGGTTAACAAAGTACTGGGTTACAGTCAGAGTCCAGGTCCCAGCCCTGGTCTTTCTCCTAAATTGTTGCGTCATCCTGGACAGAGCCTTTTTACTCCATGCACTGATCTTCATGAGGACACAGAGGCTGTGGAATGGGGAGATTTTACTAGGAGGATAGATCTTTAACCCCCACGTTTCCCTGAGGGTAATGCTGGGGGCGGGGGAGTGCGGTTGCTGATAAATGAAAGGAAATAAACCAAGAGGTAGCTTTGGGCATCGTGTTTTTGCATGTCTTGGTTACAGCAGCTTAAACTTTCTTTGAAATGATATAGCAATCCCAGGTCACAGAACGCCGATTTATGCTAGAAAGTGATTTTGTTCATTTTAATGAAAACACATGAATTGCAAACAGGCCGAATCACTCATGGCCAGCATCAGCACGTGCAAAGAGGAGCCCCGTCATCCATGGACAAACGCGCCGCTCGGCTCCTTGACTATACACACGAAGGCGCATTAATGAAAGCCTTGAAGAATATTAAAGCTTGAGAGGACTTTACAGGTGGAGGGAGAACCTGGAGGCCCGGAGGCCCACAAATAATTGGCTGCAGATCTGGGACCAGCGCTGAGTCATGCTGTTTCTAGCCTATGTTATGGTTTTTCTTTATTTTTACCTATAAACTGGACCAATCGGCAGCATCAGGATGGATGGTGAAGAGATTGAGATTGTACACAGCTTTAGTTTGCTTGGCTCCATAGTCAACAGTCTTGGCACCAGCAGCCAGGAAATTAAAAGGCGCATTGCCATGGGAAAGTCTGCTGTTAGGGACCTCTCCAAAGTGCTGAAGAGCAGTGGTGTCTCTCTGGAGATTAAGGTGTGTCTGATACAGGCCATGATCTTCGCAATCACCTGTTATGCATCAGAGAGTTGGACAATGACCAAGGAGGATAGAAGGAGAATTGATGCCTTTGAGCTGTGGTGCTGGAGAAGAGTATTGAGAATACCATGGACTGCTAGGAAAACAAACAGATTTGTCCTGGAGAGGGTTAAACCAGGTGGCTCCTTGGAGGCAAGGATTCTGAGGCTCTGTCTAACATACTTTGGACATGTTGTGAGGAGAGACCGGTCCTTAGAGAGGGACATCATGCTTGGGAGGGTGGAGGGACAGTGCAGGAGGGGAAGGCCCTCTATGAGGTGGATTGATTCAGTGACTGGGATAATTGGGATGGGAGTCAGAGACAGTGCGATTGGCAAAGGACAAAGCGGAGTTTAGGGCTGTTGTACATAGGGTCACTATGAGTCGCAGGCGACTCGACGGCACATAACAATAACAACATAAGTTCTTATTAAAAATGACATTTTAGTAATTGCTGTCATTGTTATTAGGTGTTGTGGAATTGAAATACTGGTCTCACACCTTGTTCACAGTCTCTGCTGTGCCCATCGTAACAGCCACTGTCTCATAGTCTCTCTGAAGAGCTTCCTCTTCTGTGCTGCTTCCCCACCTAACTACACAGGAAATCTTTCTCCTGACAACATGTCCCAGTGATGAGATGCTGTTGTTTCTGGTGTTGTGTTGCATGCTCCACGAGTAACCAGAAGGACATTGTGTAACCAGGGGACAACTCTCTGGCCAGTGGATTAGAAGAGGTCCATACTTGTTCTCATTTCCAAGAAGAGTGATCCAACAGAAATTGGTAACTATTGAACACTATTGTAAATATCAGATGCAAGCAAAATACTGCTGAAGGTCATTCAAAGATGTCTAGAATGTAGTACATAGATAGGGAAGGCCAGAGATTCAAGCAGGATTTAGAAGAGGCTGTGGCACCAGGGATATCATTGCTGATGTCAGTCAGATGGATCCTTTCTGAGAGAAAACAATACCAAAAGAATGTCTATCTGTGCTTTATTGACTATGTGAAGGCATTTGACTGTGTAGTTCACAACAATTTATGGCTGACATTGAGAAGAATGGGAGTCCAAGACCACTTAATTGTGCTCATGACCAGGAGGCTATTGTGCAAACAGAGCAAAGCAGCGCTGCCTGGTTTAAAATAAGGAAGGGAGTGCGTAGGTTGTGTTCTCTGTCCATACCTATTCAATATGTATTTACTCTAGTATTCAGGCTTAATTTCTAGATTCCTGTCATCAGGTCTGAGTTTGATAGGTGGAGACCAGGCAGCCATGTTGCTATGGAAAGAGTTGTGGAAACGTTGGAGCAGTTTGTTAAAGGAATGCTCTAGAGACATAGAAGTTCAAAGCTTGGTGCAACTCAGGGGTCATCTTAGGTCAAGGTGTTTGCTTTGTGAGGAAAGCTATTGTTTCCCAGACTATAGGAGTGAGGCCTGACAAACCTTTCACAGCAGCCATAGACATTTGGGCTTGGGACAGAAAATGCCTGGAGTCTGCTGATGGCTACAGACAGAATCTCAATATCCCGGGGCCATGGTAAAGCAGGAGCCACCGCTCGGCCTGAGTCCAGAGTTGAGGCAGAACCCGGCAGCTATTTCCTCTGGGTGCTGGGAGAGGGCAGCACAAGTGCCTTGCAAGGACTCCTCTGTGGTATGTCTAAGGCCTTGACAGTGCCAGGAACCTGGTGGCACGATGGTTAAGTGCATAGCTCCCAAGGCAACAGTTGCTAGTGGTTCAGACATATTAGCATCTCTGTGGGTTGAAGGTTTGATGACTGGCTCATGTAAAGAGTACAATCTAGAACAGTCTAAGTGGTGTTTTTATTCTGTCCATGGGTCACTATAAATTGAGGTGGATTCAAAGGTGTCCAGTAAGTGTAAGTGGAGCTTCATGTTACTGGAGTCTGACGTTTAGTATATGATTAGAACTACAGCTTCTGAAGGCATTACGGATTTGAAAGGTTTCTTTTCCACTTTCTCCTTTTCTTCCAGTTGGGCTGGAAGGGCAGCTGTTGGTTTTTGAGTGTGAAACCAAGCTCTTAGGTGGTTTGCTCATGCTGTTCTCACAGGTGGAGAGGGCACCACACTAACACAGTCCCTTCCCTGACACAGGTACCTTTAGACCTGAACAGAAGCAATTACCTGCACAAATGTCCTGCCTTCCTAACAGAACCAGCAGGGATTGCTCGGAAACCCGAAATTTCCAAGTACTTTTATTACTCGATTTAGGCGGGTTCTGTTCCCAGCCCACTTCCACATGGCTGTGGGGCCTGGTGTTGGAGTGGGTGGGGAGGCTACTTGTGACTAGAACAAGAGAGCCGGGTCCTTTCTGCTGGGACCTGAGGATGGGGTGCTTTCCTGGTTTTGCAGACACATCGATCAGCAACAAACAATCACAGTGGATCACGGAGAAAGAATTTCCTGGAGCTTTTGTTGTTGATAGGTGCCATCGAGTCAATGCTTTCATGATTTTTCTTCTCATTTCACGGTAGAAAGCAGACTAATTATAAAAAGGGGGATGTCAACAACGTCCACATGTTTGATCTGCTGAACCACTCCACGGTTTCTAACATCAACCATCCCTCCTTCATCCAGTTCCCCAAGTCCTCCATGTCTCTTGGGTTTTGCGGTCCTGAGAAGGTCTCACAGAGGCTCAGACCTGTCAGGGAAACGACTCACAATACGGTGGGGTAGGCAGGCCAGTGTTGCAGAGACTGGTGAGCTATGGGCCAGGATCCTGCAGACTGTCAGCTGCAAGGCACCTGGATACTCTGTCCCAGGAGAGCGAGCCTCCCAGCAAAGAGCTAGCATTGAGCTTCCTTGAGTTTATGTAGACCTCTAGTAAAGTGGGGGACTTCCATGAATTTATACAGACCTCTAGTAGGGTGGCAGACTCTGGGAAAGTCTGCAGTTAGGGACCTCTCCAAATTATTGAGTAGTAATCATGTCAGTTTGAGGACTAAGATGCGTCTGATTCAGGACATGGTCTTTCTGAACTCTTACTATACATCTGAGAGCTGGACAATGAATAGGGATGACAGAAGAATTGATGCCTGTGAGTTGTGGTGTTGGATAAGCGTACTGAACATACGATGGACGGCCAAAAGAACAAATAAGTATGTTTTGGAGAGGGTGCAGTCAAAGTGCTCTTTGGAGGCAAGGATGATGAGACTTTACCTTACATACCACTCCTTGGAGAGGGATGAATGCTTGGAAGAATGGAGGGTCAGCAAGGAGAAGAAGCCCTTCGACCAGGTAGATTGACATGGTGACTTCTGCAATGGGCTCTAGTGTGTTAGGAAGTGTGAGGATGGCACAGCAAGGGCGAGGTTCAGGTTCATTGTTCGTAGGGTTACTATGAGTCATGCTCAACTCAACAGCGCCTACCAACAACAGGTAGGCTAGGGCTTGTATCCCACCGTGGTCCTCAATGCAATAAACACTTTATCACAAAACAAAAAGACTGATCAATGGTTAGGAACAGTAATCCTTTGACACCACAGTGGGTACGACTCATAGAGACCCTATGAGCAACTGATTGAGCCCTGCCCTACGCTGTGTGCAAGCCAGTGATAATGGAATTTCCCCATCACTTTTCTGTGTATAGTAAAGCCATGAAAAAAAAATCCTTATTTTTATTTTAATGACAATGCATCATACACATTTTACAACAAATATTAAATTTATCTATTTGTCTAATATCTGAGGTTCGAGTTTTCATTGCTGTCACATTGCTTTTGTGTCTACTATTTTCTGTGAATAAAAACTCTCCAGTTTTCTTGAGTAAAACTCCACAATCTATTTTCCCCCAACAATTTATTTTGACATTTCTATAGATTTTTACTTTTTGTTGTTATGTGCCATTGAGTTGCTTGTGACTCTTAGTGACAAGTTCAGTACAACAGCTCTGAAGCCTGTCCTGTCCTGAGTCAGGCCCCCTGGCTTTGACACACCTACCCCCATTACCCCTGTTATTGTTACTGTATTAATCCATCTCATCTGGGTCTTCCCCTCATGTGCTCTCCCTCCATCCTTCTGAGCATGATGTCCTTCTCCAAGGACTGGTCCCTTCTGGCCACATGCCCAAAACTCCAAAGACAAATTTGGTTTCACCCTCTCCAAGACAGATCTGTTTGTTCTCTTGGCAGTCCATGGTATGTTCAATGCTCTTCTCCAGCACCACAACTCAAAGGCATTGATTCTTCTTCTGTCATCTTTAGTCATTACCCAGCTCTCTGATGCATAGCAAGTGATCACAAAGACCATGAATCAGGCGCATCTTAGTTGATAGACTGACATCTTTGCTTCTCAGATCTTCCTACTTATTAGTAAATGTTAAATGTATAGGCTTAGTCATGAATTTGCTTGTGCAGTGTTTATTTTTACTAACAGGATTCTTTACAGCCAAAGCATAGAATTGATGTCGGTTGCCGGTGATGGGCTCTGACTCATGGTGCCCCTCTGAAGAACAGATTCTGTTCATTCCTGAGTCACTTTAATTACCAATAATTCTGAAGAATATCCTTCTGTCAAGAAGCCTTGGTGGGGCAGTGCTTAAAGCATTTGCGTTATTTACAATTCTGACCACACCAATAATTAGTACAGACTGAAAAAGCCCACATCAAAAATACCCCAAGCATTCCATCGGCTGTCCCACTCCATCTTTTCTAACGTTAACTGCTCCTCCTGTTCTCCCCGCCCAAACCTCCCATCAGTGCTCCAGCTCTCAGCGATTCTCTGAAAGGACTGCAGAAGCTCATGCAGCTGTCGATGCTACGGGCCTGAGAACAAGCTCAGAGGCCCAGGGAGGCGGAGCAGGTGGCTCAGGGAAGGAGGCTCCCAGGCAATCCAAGAGAGCCAACCCACATCCAGAGTTCAACCTTCTTTTATTGGAATGCTAGGACATAGGCCACATCCTCAGTGGAACTAAAGGCGGTGATTTGATGTCTCAGGACACCAAGGGGTAGGGAAGCCATCTTGAAAGATAAGCCCTTGACACCACAGACCCCAGCTGCTAACTGAACACTAACCTTTCATTCGGTGGGAAAAGATGAGCAGTTTGAAGTACAGACTTTTTTTTTTCTTTTAGAAAAGAAAATCCTGTTTTTCATTTAGACCTTGCTTTCAGAGAATGCCAGAAGAATGTCTATCTGTTTCATTGACTGTGCAAAGGCATCTCAGCGTAAATCATGACAAATTGTGGTTCACCTTGACGAGAATGGGAATCCCAGAACACTTGATTATATTCATACGAAACCTATACTTGGGCCGGGAGGTAGTCCTCAGAACTGAGCAAGGAATTACTGCGCGGTTCAAAATCAGGAAGGAGGGAGTTAGGCTTGTGTCCTCTCTCCATATCTTTTTAATCTATATGTGGAACAAATCATTTGGCAGGCTGGGCTCAGGGGGGAGAAATGTGACATTAGTATTCTACGTTATACAGATGATACAAGCTTGCTTGCTAAAACTGAACAGGACCTGAAGTGCTTGCTGCAAAAGGTAAAGGACTATATGTAGTCTTCAATATAGATTGAAGCTCAACATCAAGAAGACAAAAATTCTCACCATTGGGCCAATTGGCAGCATCATGATAGATGGAGAAGAGATTGACATTGTTAATAATTACAGCTTTCTCAGTTTCACAATCAACACTCTTGGTACCAGGAGTCAAGAAATCAAAAGATGAATTAAACTGGGAAAACCTACTGTCAAAAGTACTGAGAAGCAAAGATGTTAGTCGAGAGACTAAGGTGTGCCTGATCCAGCCCATGGTCTTCACAATTACATACTATGTGTCAGAAAGCTGGACAATGACTAAGGATGACAGAAGAATTGATGCCTTTGAGTTGTGGTGCTGAAGAAGAGTATTGAACATACTGTGGATCGCCTAGAAAACAAATAGGTCTATCTTGGAGATGTTGAGGCTAGGATTTTGAAGCTCCACCTCACATACTTTGGATACATGGTGAGGAGGGACCAGTCCTTGGAGTAGCACCTAATGCTCAGAAGGGTGGAGGGGCAGCACAGGAGAGAAAGATCCTGGATGAGATAGATTGATGTAGTAACAGGGGCAATGTGGGTTGGTGTGTCAAAATCAATAAGACTGGCTCAGGACAAGGCAGACTTCAGAACTGTTGTATATTAGATCATTATGGGTCGCAAGTGACTCAACGACACATAACAACAACAACAAAAACAGTTAATACAATGATAATATTCTTCTGGAATTCTCTGCTTTCAGCCAGGATTCATCTGACATCAGCAATAATATCTCTAGTGTCACAGATTCTTCTAAACCCAGCTTGAACTTCTGGAAATTCTCTGTCAATGCACTGTTCTAGCCATTTTTGGTTACTCTTCAGCTTTAGTGAATAAAGAAACAAGTGTTTAACCAATGTCATACTAAAATTACCACATAAGATTCTCTATCCTGTATTTATGCTAATTTCCATCTCTGAATTAACCCATTCATGAGGAGACTCCTTCAATCAATGACCGAACACATCAATTTATGAGGAAATCCCTTCAGTCTCTGAGTATGACCCTCATTGAGAAAGTCCTTGTGGTCACTGAGTGCATCCATTCATGAAGGAATCCCTTTCACTCAAGACTTCCGTTTGTGAGGAATCCCTTTCACCAGATGATCCATTCACAAGAGGTCCTTCAGTCACCAAACACAGCCATCCATTTGTGAAGAAGGTCCCTTCTGTCATCCTGTCATAAAGGGGTCCTATCAGTCACGGAAAACAATTATTCATAACTGGGTCCCTCTAGTCACTGAACACAGCTTCTCGTGAGAGGTCTCTTCAATCACAGAATAATTTAGCCACGAGAAGCTTCCTTAGTCCCTGAACACAACTACCCATCCGTGAGGGGTCCCGTCAGCACTGGACCCACCCGTTCATGACGATGTTTGTTATGCTCAAGTCCATTGTTGCAGTCACCGTGACAATTCATCTCATTGAGCATCTTCCTCTCCTTCCCTGGTGCACGTGTAATCACCTCACTGCTTCTGGTGACCGCCGAGCTTTCCTTCCTTCCAGATGGTCCAGTGAGGAGCATGTCTTCCTGGAGTGAAACAGCAGGGTGGCATGTGTGTGCTGGTATGTGTGTGTCCTGGGTCTGTGGATGGATGTGTGGAGTGTGTGTGGGAAAGTGTGTGAGTGGTGGTGATGTGTATGTGTGAACTGTAGGGGGTTTGGGTATGTGTGGTGTGTATGAGGTGTGTATGTGCTATGAACGTATGATGTGAGTGTGCGCACTGTTAGGGTCAGAGTGGGTACAGGGAAGATGCCCTGGAGAAGAGCCAGGAAATGAAACCGAGCAGCAGCTGATGCAGCCAATCAGTGCATCCAACAGCAGACCCTGCTGGCAAGGGCCAATGAGATTGCACCAAAAGCCTGCCACCGCAGCAGGTGTGAATATTTGGATGGAACTAGAAAGTGTGAAGACCTATTTAATTGAGACACGCAGAGCACTCTCAGGTTTTGCAGGAGTCGAGTTGCTCTCTTCTTTCGGAAATGCCTCTCTTTCTCTTTAATAATCTGTGTCTTTCACAACCTCTCAATGTTTGGGAGGGGAATATGGGCCATTTTCTCCCGTGTGGTTTCCTTGCTCTGAAAACCCTCTGGAGGGTGAGCTGTGAGCTGGTCCCAAGTTGAGGGTACACAACATCAACAACTGTCTGCTTCGTGTGTTCTTTTCCTTCGATCATTCTGCATTCTTCTCAGGAAGCCATTTTTCTAGGTGGCACCCAGCTAATGAACCAGGCCCAGGGACGACCTGGTGCTCTAATACGTCATGCTGAAAACTGGGCCTCCCCTTCCCCTGAAGACTCCAGAAGGTGTGTAGACTCTGGGGCTCTCGATGGTTCTCTTCGGCTACCCCAATTTTTCCTTCGGAGCGTTGGGACTGATAGTTTCAGGACTGAGACTTCTAGGAGTCCTGGACGGCGAGCTGAGTCTGGGCATAAGGCACGTTCCTCCGCTCCTTTGCAGGTGGCTGATTTCAGGCTTACACCGAGCCTGCTCCCCGACGCACACTCTGACTCCCGTTCTGGTGCCCTGGGCTCGTTCTATCCTTTCTTCTTTTTATATTCTTCATTTGTATTCCACAATGGAAACACCTGGCTTTCATGATGTGTAAAGTACTAGATTTGAATGTTGTATTTAAATTTAAAAGTTGTTCTTGGGAAGAAAAATGGAGTAGTCTCTGCTTTTAGAATTATAGACATGGGAAACTGAGGGAAGGTCACCACAGGTCAGAGCCTCTCAATGGCGGTGGATTTGAGTTCACTGGGTTGGTTTTCCTGTTCCTCCCTGCCCCCATCTTCACGGCAGTCAACTGGCACGTATTTCACTTGTGGAAAAGCTGGTGGGTTTGAATCACCAACCTTTAGGCTAGTGGCTCTGCACTTAACCACTGCACCTCGGGGCTCCTTCTAGGACAGTGGCCTACTGCTCCTTGTTTTTTTCCTGGAGCTCTGCTCTTCACTGGGACTTTCTCACTCTCTGCACATTTTTCTGGTTCCTGTGAGAATCCCAGGTGAAAGATCTGTTACTGGAACTCCTACCTTGGGAAAGAAGCTCACAGTGGAAATGTCAAGAGTCCTGAAGGATTTGCCACATTAGTAGGGCTTCAGGCTGCCTGGAGACCACTGATCCCTAGCACAGACCCGAGGGGGGGGGGTGGAGTTTGATTGGCTGTGAAGTAAAGGTCTCTTTTTGGCCTGGATCCTTCTAATGAGAGAGAGTGGCTCTTGGGTAATACTGTCAGAGAATGTTTGCGTTCCCAGGTAGGCGGCCACATGGAACAATGAGGCAGTAGGGATCTTGAGGGGAAAGGTTTTCGGGGTGATATTGTGGGTCTTTGGAAAGAAGACTTCCTGGGTCATCTCATTTCCCAGGTAGATGGCCACCAGTAGAGTGGAGCAGTTAGCATCCTCGGGAGGAAGGTCCTTCGGTCACCCCAGCTTCTGGGGCCTGGCTGCTTTGTAACCTCTCTGGCCCCAGCTAACTTCCCGGGCAGCTCAACACCCAGGCAATCTGTGGTCTCTTCTCACCAGTGTTGACTTCTGTTCTTGACCCCACTTGAGCCCCTCTGTCCTTTGTCCTACTCCAGCTTCCCAACCCTGCTGGTGACCCTAAGTCCGCCCTGCATATGTCCCAAGCAGAATGTTCTAGCACTTCTGTGTAGCTTGGTTTTGCTTTCCTAAACAGTCCCGTATGTCTTACTTATCCCTGTCTCTCCATGGAAAAGAAATACAAGGAAGTGATGCAGCGTGACTCACAGAACTACCGCAGCGCTTAGTCTCTGAACTCTGCTCAAAGGCCTTTGCCCATCTACCAGTTTGAATCCCTTCGAGGAGGGCTGAGGACCTGTGTGAGCAAATCAGTCACAAACCACAGCTGTGTTGCTGGGAAGGCGCTATTCCCCCTTCCAGGCTTACCTTCCTCTGCCTCTGCAAATCCCCACACGCGTCCCCATGTCAATGTTGAGATGTAGGCATTTCACTCTTCAGGAGACGGATTGTTTACGCCATGGTGGTAACTCTGAGCTGCTCAGCAGATTGCTTATTGGCAATTAAATGATTCAGTGATGACCAATGCGAGAAAAACAGGTGACTGTCTCCCCTACCTATTCAGGTTTCAGATGTGGGCATGGATAGTACCCACGGGGGAGGGGTGTGTAGGTGTGAGATGGGTAAGGACAGTGTCCACAGGTAGTGTTCAGGTGTGAGATGTGGGCGTGGACAGTGCCCACAGAGGAGGGGTGTTCAGGTGTGAGGTGTGGGTGTGGACAGTGTCCACAGGTAGTGTTCAGGTGTGAGATGTGGGCATGGACAGTGCCCACAGGGGAGGGGTGTTCAGGCGTGAGGTGGGTGTGGACAGGGTCCCAGAGGGTGTTCAGGTGTGAGGTGTGGTTGTGGACAGAGTCCTAGGATGAGTTCAGGTGTGAGGCGGGTGTGAACAGTGCCCACAAGGAGTGTTCAGGTGTGAGGTGTGGGTGTGGACAGGGTCCCAGGGGGTGTTCAGGAGTGAGGTGGGTGTGGACAGTGCCCACAAGGAGTGTTCAGGTGTGAGGTGTGGGCGTGGGCAGTGCCCACGGCGGGTATTCAGTTGTGAGATGTGGGCGTGGACAGGTTCTGCAGGTGTGGGATGTGGGCGTGGACAGGGCCCACAGGGTGGCCGCGGTGGGAGGTGGACTGAGACTGTGCAGACAGGGAGGCTCAGGTACCATCAATCAAGCTTTATTGGGCTTCTGATCAATTTCTAATTAAGGAGAGCATGAATTCTCTTTTGACAAGGGGAAAAGGTGATTCCTAAGTAGATCTCAACGCCCCCGCAGCTGCCAGCCTGTGGGAGCAAATCGCAGCCCTCTCCAGTCGCTTTAAGCCAGCGCTTCCTGGGACTCCCGCTCCTTCCCTGCAGAGGCCTCTCCAAAGCCCTTCCTGAGAGTTTCCTCCCTGCCCCAGAGATCTGGGGAAAAGAAGTCTGTTGTGGTTCATTTGCAGAAATGATGATGGTTTCTAATTCCATTTCAGAACCTATAAATCGTTTTTATTTTGTGCATTTTTAATTTATTACTTTCAGAATACACTTCTTACAGGTTTATCTCAGAAATATGCTATGACTTTGATCCAGTGGGGGAAAAAATTCTCTCTCTTCCTCTAAAATAGGACTGAGAAAGGCGCCTCCCCAGCCCAGTCTCCCTGTCATGGATGTGGGCTACCTCTTTGCTTTGCATATATAAATGTGTGCTCTTATTATTATTAATAGTTATTATTCAAGAAACAGAGCCATAGGAAATGCTCATAATAAACCGAGATGTGTCATCACATGAGAAGACCTACCGGGAATACTTTCCTTTCTTGTGCTATTTGCAAGGGAAGTTGTAAACTGAGGTCTAGAGCTGTGATTCATTGAGTGGCTGGGCCATGTGTTAGAAAGGGCCTTCGTGGAAGTCCAGTATAGTATTTATACCAGCACTGAGTATCCCATGGACCTCCAACAGAATAAGCAGATATGCAACCAGAATTCCTCTTGGAGACAAGGATGGCAAAGCTTAATTTCACCTACTTTGAGCATGTTGCTTGTTGTTGTTAGGTATTATTGAATCCAGTACGACTCATAGAGACCTTACGAACAAAAGATCTGAACCCTGTTCTGTCCTGCGTCAGTCTCACACTTCCTGACACACAAGAGCGTATTGTAACAGTCACCATGTCAGTGCACCTGGTCAAGGGTCTTCTCTCCTTTGCCAACCCTCCACCCTTCCAAGCATCAGGTCCCTCTCCAAAGAATATCACCTGCTAGCAACACGCCCAAAGTATGTGAGGTGAAGCCTCATCATTCTTGCCTCCAGAGAGCACTTCTGCTTCACCCTCTCCCATGATATGTCTGCTTGTTCTCTTGGCCATCCATGAGAGATGTTCAGTGCTCTTCTCCAACACCACAGCTCAAAGTCATGAATTCTTCTTCTGTCATCCTTATTCATTGTCCAGCTCTCAGATGCATAGCAGGTAATTGGAAAGGCCATAGCCTGAATCAGATGCACCCTAGTTCTCAAACTGACATCATTGCTCCTCAATAATTTGGAGAGGTCCCTAATTGCAGATTTTCCCAGTGCAGCACATCTCCTTATTTCCTGACTTCTGGTCCCAAGGGTGTTAATTGTGGATCCACATCCACATGAGATAAAGCTGTTGACAGTTTCAGACTCCTCTCCATCTATCATGATGTTGTCTATCGGTCCAGTGGTAAGAATCTTAGTTTTCTTGACATTGAGATGAAATCAATACTGAAGGCTGCATTTCTTGATCTTCTGTGATACATGCTTCAAAATCTCCTCACTTTGAGCAAGCAAGGTTGTTTCATCTGCACAACACAGGTTATTGATGAGGCTCCCTCCAATCCCAATGCCACTTTCCTCTTCATAGAGTCCAGCTTCTCGTATCATTTGTTCAGCATACAGATTGAATAGGTAATGGAGAGATAACACAACCCTGACACACTCTCTTCTCAATTTTAAACCATGCAGTGTTCTGCTCTGTTCACACAAAAGCCTCCTGGTCCAGGTATAGGTTTCACATAAGCACAATCAAGTGCTCTGGGATTCCCATTTCTTTCAATGTCAGCCACAACTTGTTATCATCCACACAGTCAAATGCCTTTGCATAGTCAATAATGCATAAATACACATTCGTCTTTACTTTCATCCAGGACCCATATGACATCAGCAATGGCGGCCCTAGTGTCACGGCCTCTTCTGAATCCTGCTTGAACTTCTGGCAGCTCCCTATCTATGTACTGTTCTAGCTCTTTTTGAATGATCTTCAGCAGTAGTTTGCTTGCATGTGACATTATATTGTTGGATAGTTTCCACTGTCAGTTGGGTCACCTTTCTTGGGGCATGTTAGTAGGAGAGGCCATTCCTTGGAAAGGAACGCCATGCTTGGAAAGGTAGAGGGTAAACAGGAGAGAATGAGACCATCATGAGATGGATTGACATGGACTGAAGCAATGGGGTCAAATGTATCAGAGATTCTGAGGTTGACACAGGCTAGGACAGGGTTCAGATCTGCTGTTCATGGGGGGGGGGCGGGTATGAGTCGTCATTTGACACGACTGCACCTAAAAACAATATGATGTTGGGTGAGTGGGTGAGCTGCTTGGAATGGGTTTCCTAGTCTGAATCTGGAAAACTGGATTTGATTAGCAATTGGCAAACTCACTGGTCAGGTAGGCAAAACGGCATGTGGAGTGGTTAGGTCTGTTACAATGGTGAGTCTTAGGAGCTGTGGAAGGTGCACAGTAATCTAAATACATTTTTAAAACCAAATCATTGGAAGCACCTTACGAAACCTCAGTGAGAACAACTAGGGCTCCTTGTTGAAGCAGCGGGAGAGCTCACGTATGGTTGATGGGTTCACGAACGGCACAACTCATTAAAGATACGGTTTGGATTTAAAAGCCCGTTTATGAACTGTAACTTGTAGCCTCACAATTTCATTGAGAGTAGAGGCAGAGGTGAGTGCTGGTGTCTGCCCCAGGCACATGCAAGCCTTTGTGGTGCCTTTCTTCACAGACACAGCAGGTCACACACTGCCAGACTCCATCCATGCAAAGTGAAACTGGCAGAAGTCCTTGATAATGGTGCAGGGGAGCATGGTGGTTACTTTGACAGTTTGGAGGTGGCCTGAGGGGACTGTCAGAGGATGCTCTGGGATGTAATGTGGCCGCAAGTGTGATTCATGGCGCACACTCTCTGAAGTGCCCTGTGGGTGGGCGTGTGCCCATCTCCTGTCTGTACATCACCCCTTTTAATAAAAGAGAAAAGCACCATCAAATGACAGCTAAACAAAACAAGGCAGATGTCAAGGCTGGAAAGAACAGAAGACAGAAAGGAGGACTAGAGGCTAAACTCAGAGGCACTGGGGTATCTGTAAATACTGAAATAAAATATGTTGCCCCCAAGTCCTTTCAGTCTCAGGGGCCCCTCCCTTGGGAGTATGAGGCTGTAAATCGTTACAGGAGGGGACAGCTTCATCTTCTTCCACAGAGGACCCAGACGGCCTTGTGGTGAGCCGTCCAGCATGTACTACGCTACACGACCAGGCCTCCCTGTGTGTGTACGCAGGAAAGACTATCCCCCATTTTGACGTCTTAGTGGTTCAGAATCTGTGTTGGGTTTTTAAAGCTGCCTCTCGGAACACCGCTCCCGCTGGCCCTGATGCTGCTACCCACACAACTCAGGTGAGATCCCTGTCCTCCCAGGGTGAGATTAGCACAGTCTAGTCCCCACAGGTCTTTTCTTTCTTGCTGGCAGATACAAGATGCCATTGCCTGTGTCCTGGGGCCTCCACAATAACCCCCCAGAAGCGGACATAACACAGGGAGCAATTTTGCTGAGGCAACCTGAAAAAAACTAACAAAACTAACCAACTTCTTTCCATCCTGGGGTCACTCTGTAATGAAATGAAAGGTGTAAATGTTTGACCAATCATATATTCACACTTTTGTGTTAAGGACGTACTGATATCAAATCTGGATCCTAGATGACCTGCCTTTGACTCACTTGATGGTCTTTAGCCAGTCAGGAATTGTGTAACCTTTAGACCCAACTCCCATGTACAAGCACAGACCTTTGTGCCTGGTCCAGTGGAGTGACTGTTTTCCCTCTGTGACAATGACCACTCTCTCATTCAGACCTTCTCTATCCATGAAGGAGTTTCTTTATTTATGTGTGTGTGTATGTATGTATGTATATATTTATTTATTTCAATTTAAGCACAGTCTGTGAACTTGCTCTCCAACAGAAGTCAGAGCCTCTTGGCTCGAGTGAAAACAAGCCCCGTGTGTCTGTAGACTTCTGTTGGGAGCCTCCTTCTAGTTGCTTCTGGCCTGGGAAGCCTCTGAGCCCCATTTCAGCTCTAACAGCTGAAGCTTGTTGGAGTAAGAGGAAAAAAATAAGGTGAAAATTCAGGAAAAGCAAAGTAAAGTTAATACCAACTTTTATGACTTAACATTATGATTGCCGATGGACCCATTAACAAGCAAATGATACTAACCATAAAAGTTCTGAATTGCTGTGTCACGTTGCCGCTTTCCTTTCCCAGAAGCCATGGTTACCTCATGCATCATGTGGCTGGCTGCAAATTCAGGACCTTCCTTCCCTTCCTTCACCTGCAGGGCCCTGTGCTTGAACAGGGCAGGTTCGAAATAGACTTTACAACCAAATTCTTCAGCACAAACCCCTGTCTCTAAACGGAAATAAACATCTCCACCTGCGATTACAACCAGAACAATACTCTGAGTTTACACGTTACCTCTTTGGTGGCAATAGCATCAGAGTGATTGTGGTTAAACTCTCATCCAAACATGTAAGGAACACTCGGCCTCTGGTTTGTTGGTACCTTTGGTGAGAGGAGAGGATGTGTTGACAGAACGGTCTTTGAACACCACCTTCCAAGACTTAAATTCCGAGTCATTCTGATTAGGAAACTAAGAAGAATGATTCCTTTCTCTTTTGTATAAATATTGTTGCTGTGTACCGTGGATTCAGAAGCAGGCTAAGCTCATCCTCCATTGGGTTTTTAGAAGCAGTAGGCTCATGAGAAGAGATTGCCCATCTTTCTCCCACAGAGCAACTGCCGGATCCAAAAAGGAAACATATTCACTAGTAGTAGATCTTGTAATAGGTATCCATGCTTGTGATTTCCACATCTCAGTTCATCCCCAAACACAATTCTCATAGACACTTAAGGAAAGTGAGTCTCTTCAGGGTAAATGCCTTGTCCCCAGGCAGACCCTCAGGAGCCCCCCGGAGAAGCTGGGGCTGAGGAGGACAGCAGCAGAGGCCACGAGTGAGGCCCATTGATGGATGTGGCTGGGAAGCCGACAGCTCTGTAGGGCCCAGTTGATGAGCTGTTTCCCCTCTCCAAGTTGTACCCAGCTGGTTCTGACTCTAAATTGTAACATGTTACTTTCATAACAAGCCCCATAATCATAAATTGGGAGCACTGGTGGCCTAGCGGTAAGAAGCTGAAATCCCAGAGGCACGTGGTTCGAATCTACCAGCTGCTCCGAGGGAGAAGAACAAGCAATCTTCTCCCGTGGGATTTACTGCCTCCAGAAACCCACCAGAGGGTCAGCGATGGGTCAGTTCCAAGCCAATGGCAAAATAACGGTCATAAGTATGATCTCTGAACTTGGTGTGGTCATTGTAATGATTTTTAAGCCCAGAAGAGAAATAGAGAGTGCTGTAAGGGCCTGGCTGGAGTCAGAATTGGTTCCTGCACAGCCTCTCGTAAGAGACGTGGGCATTAAGTTGTCTGTGCGAACCCCACGTGGAGAACGGGGCTCCGCCGGCTTTTCAGCAGCTGATATTTGGGCAGTAGGTCACCATGTCTGTCTGCTGAGTTTCCCTGGGCTCAACCCTTATTCTCTGTCGGAGGGAGTGTAAAATGGTGCAATCACTGTGGAAGGTGGTGTGGCACTTTCTCAAAAAGTTGCAAATAGAAATACCGTTTGACCCAGCAATTCCTCTACTGGGAATATACCCTAAAGAGACCATAACTGACATCCAAGCAGACATATGCACACCCATGTTTATTGTGGCTTTGTTCACAATAGCAAAGAGCTGGAAACAACCCAAGTGCCCATCAACAAACAAATGGCTAAGAGAGACTGTGGTATATTCACACAATGGAACACTATGTAGCATTGAAAAACAAGGAACTAATAAAATATTATACAAAGTGGTTGACCCTGGAGGACATTATGCTGAGTAAAATATCTCAGTCACAAAAGAGTAAATATTGCATAGTGCCACTGCTGTAAAATGGGACTGACATAGGATAGGGGTTGGGGGAAACTAAGAAAAAAAGAGATAAATAATATATACTGCATTGAAACAGATGAGGGAGAGCTCTGTTGAGGAGGAATACATGACTAGGTAGTATTGTCATGACAAGAGTCCAGAATGAAACCTGCATAGTGGAGTGGACTCGGGGGAGGGGGCTGCATAACAGTGCAAGATTTTAATTTATTTTTCACTTGTCAAAAAGAAAAGCGAACTGGAGGGAGGGATGGGGAGGGAGTAAAGTGTGCAACAATGAATGAATGGAAATCCAAAGAAAACACACACAACCCCCCCAAACCTCACCAAGTGTTTGAGTCAGCAGCCGAGTGCATTAACCACTCCCCCTCCCATGGATTCCCCTTTAACAGACTTTGTGACTCATTCTGTTGTTAAAGTCGCTCACAGCTTTCAGGAAAGGCAGCCGGTAACATACTAGACTGTGAGTTACGTGCAGGAGATGTAGCTTCATTTCCAATGCATCACCATAATTTATCTGCTTCCAGTCTTTGGTTTGGAAGACATTTGAAATCAGTCACCCTTTTCTGGGTTCCCTGCTCCCGACGTTACCTGTAAGGACTGGAGGTGGCTGGACATCCTTACCTGTCCAGGTGGTATCTTGGCTTTGTGAGGCGGCTGTAACAAAAGGCACCATATAGCAGGTGACTGACTTTTGAGAACAGGAATTTGTTGTCTCACCTTTTCAAGGCTTGAAGTTCGTTCTGGGGACAAGTCCCTATCTTTTGCTGGGATCTCAAGAGTTCTTTGTTTACGGCAAGTCGTCACAGGGCATGGGATAAATATTCCGTGTGTGTCTGCGTCTATTTTCCTCTTTTTACAGGACAGCACTCAGCAAGGACCAGCTTTGGGATCCACTCCCATCTTGTCTGTCTTCACTAACTTTTGCTCAAAAAAAGAAAGTCTGTGTCCAAATGAGAGCATGTTACAGACAGAGGGCTTGGCGCCTGGACCTAGAGCAGGTGACAGCTGAGGAGCAAGGGATTAGCTCAGGAGGCGTCCACACGCCAGCGCTTCCCGGGTCCTCTCTGGGTCTTGGGAACACGTGGCTGGTTCCCGTTGTCCTCCCAGTACAGGAACAGGCTGGCTGTTGTCTCAGACACTGCTGCAGTTTCCTCATTACTGCGGAGTGCTGGAGGCAGCGCGAGCTCGCAAGGACCTCTACACAGCGCAGCAAAGCCGGCGCTGCACCGTCTCGGGGTGCCCTCCGCATTAAGCTGGTTGCTGCACTCACTGTGCTCATCCACCTTGCTGAGTCTAAGGACCTTTGAAGCACCTGGGGTCCACGTGTGTGCGTGCGTGTGTGTGTGTGTGTGTGTGTGTGTGTGCGCGCGCGCGCATGTGCACTGGAGAGGGGTGATGAGAAGGGAGGGCAGCCTGGGGTCCTGTTCCTTCCAAACCTGCTGTTCATGAAGACTTAAGGCCATGGAGGTCTTCTCTCGTGTCTCCACCCTCAGTGTAGGCCAGGCACTGCAGTCTGGGTGTGGAAGGGGGGTACAGGGAGGAGTACAGCAACCCTGTTGAAGAACACTCTATTCCACATCACTTTCATGTTCTATGGAGACTTCTTCAGCTGTCTTACCGGTTTGCCAACAGCTGCTCTCCACTGAGCGTGTGGGCAACACTGGAGGTGGGGGTGGGGGTTAGACGACACGTGAGGACAGGGTGTGTGTGGACAACATGGGGTGTGTGTGGACAATACAAGGGTCTATGTATGCACAGTCTGGGGGGGTTGGACAACACAGGGGTGTGTGGATGACACTAGTGGGCGTGTGTGGACAATATGGGGGGTGTGGACAAGACGGGTGTGCAGACAAGACAGTGGGTGTGTGGACAAGACAGTGGGTGTGTGGACAAGACAGTGGGTGTGCAGACAAGATAGTGGGTGTGTGGACAACATGGGAGGTGCAGACAACATGGGGGTGGGCAACAGGGAGATATGTGTGTAGACAACATGGGGGGTGTAGATAACACGAGGGGGGTGTATATACAACAACGGGGGGGGGAATGCACACCCTCTGTTAAATGTTAGATTCTAATTCCATACGCTAAGTACACAACCAACACACATTAAATGCTTACTAAATTGAGTTAAACGAAGTGTTACGAAAGAGGCCATATGTTTGCCTGCCTAGGGATTGCCAATTTGGGAAAGCACAGACATCAGCTGGGAAGCTTTTAAAATTTGGATTTCTCAGCCCCATCCCTGGAGTTTTCAATGTAATAGGTTTGCAGACAGACTTAGAATATGTATTAGAAATAAACAAACAAGAAAACATGCCTTCCTGTGTGAGGTGGCTGCAGGAGTCTGAACTGCTAGAGTCTGTGATTCCATGTTTGCTTACTGTTATCCAAGGAGCATTGAGAGGGGCTTCAGGGCAGATGTGTTGGTTGGGGAGAAGTGAGGCTTTGACTGGGGCTTGTGGAGCGGGTGGCGATACACACTGTCCGAGGCTCCCAGGCGCAGAGTTTACGGTCCTCACTCACTACTGTTGAGTCAGAGCTGACTCACAGTTGACTCTCCAGTGAGTTTTTCAGAGGCACCTTGATGGTAATAAATTACACTGCCAATGCAAATGTTGTTGTTGTTGTTATGTGCCGTCGAGTTGTCTGTGACTCATAGCGACCCTATGTACAACAGCTCTAAACCCTGCTCTATCCTGTGCCAATTGCACTGTCTCTGACACACCTGTCCCCACTATCCCAGTCACTGAATCATGCTATCTCATAGAGGGTCTTCCTCTTCTGTGCTGTCCCTTCACCCTCCCAAGCATGATGTCCCTCTCCAAGGACTGATCCCGCCTTGCAACATGGCCAAAGTATGTCAGACAGAGCTTCAGAATCCTTGCCTCCAAGGAGCAGCTTGGTTTAACCCTCTCCAGGATGAACCTGTTCATTCTCTTAGCAGTCCATGGTATATTCCATTCTCTTCTCCAGCACCACAGCTCAAAGGCATCAATTCTTCTTCTATGATCCCTAGTCATTGTCCAACTCTCTGACACATAGCAAGTGATTGCAAAGACCATGACCTGTTTCAGGCACACCTTAGTTTCCAGAGTGACACCATTGCTCTTCAGCACTTTTGAAAGGTCCCTATCAGCAGACTTTCCCAATGCAATATGTCTTTTAATTTCCTGGCTGCTGGTGCCAAGAGTGTTGACTGTGGAGCCAAGCAAACTAAAGCTGTGAACAATCTCAATCTCTTCACCATCCACCCTGATGCTGCCAGTTGGCACAGTGGTGAGAATCTTTGTCTTCCTGATATTGAACCTCAATCCATACTGAAGGCTGCTGTCCTTGACCCTCTGCAGCAAGCGCTTCAGGTCCTCCTCCGTTTCAGCAAGCAGGGTTGTGTCATCTGCATAACACAGATTGTTGATGAATCTTCCACCAATCCTGACCCCACATTTCTCCTCATAGAGCCCAGCCTCTCGGATAATCTGTTCTGCATACAGGTTGAAAAGGTATGGAGATAGGATGCATTCCTGGTGTACGCCCTTCCCAATTGTGAACCATGCAGTAAGTAGTTTGAATCCACTAGCTGTTCTGAGGGAGAAAAATGGGCAGTCTCCTCCTGTGCGATTTACCGCCTCTAAAACACACTGGAGGTTCAGCTATGGGTCAGTTCCACCTCGATGCTTCACCACCACAACAGCAAAAACAACAACAACAACAACAACAACAGCAACAAATCACAGGAGGAGGAGATGCCTTGTGTTCTCCCTGGGAACCACTAATGGGTTCACACCACCAGGAAGATGCGTCTCCCTGCAGACCACACCGCCACAGCTCCTATGTAGATTTGACTAGAAAGGACTGGAGGGGAAGCCCCTTTGTCTGCATTCTTCTTGAGTTTTAAATATCTCTCCACATCAGAACAGGCGAATTTGATAGCATTTACAGTGATGACAAATACTCCTTTACACTAATGTATTAATTCTCAAGTCATTTGGACTTAGGCATTTTATGTTTTATCATGAAACGAGACCTTTGTGTATCATTAAAAGATTTGTGTAGGTTGGTGAGCAGTCTGAGAGAGATTTTCAGGCCTAAATGGGCTATCAAAAATCCTACCATGTCTGAGACTGGCTTTGAAATGAAATCTGCTTTAATACTTTGCCTGGCTGTGTGGGGCTGCTGCTGGATGTGGGAGGAAGAGAATAGAAAGGAGTCTTAAAAAAATAAAATCTTGTTTTTGTCTTTTCTTTCATAGCGGCCAATTGCAATGTCTACCATGCTTTTGTCATCTCTTTGTTGTTGAATGAACTAAAACTAGAGCATGCTGTAACAGTGGAAAAGTCAGAAATACCTTGTCACCAGAAGCCAAGAAATTAAAAGATGTATTGTGATTGGAAAGTCTGTGGTTAGAGACCTCCAAAGTACTGAAGAGCAACAATGGCAGTCTAGAGGCTAAGGTGCATCTGATACAGGCACACTCACTTTGCAATCACTTGCTATGCATCAGAGAACTGGAAATGATTAGGGAAGATAGAAGGAGAATTGATGCCTTTGAGCTGTGGTGTTGGAGAAGAGTGTTGAATATTCCATGGACTGCTAAAAGAATGAACAGTTTTGTCCTGGAGAGGGTGAAGGCAGGCTGCTCCTTGGAGGCAAGGATTCTAGGCTTTGTCTGACTTACTTTGGGCATGTTGTAAGGAGGGACCAGTCCTTGGGAGGGATGTCATGATTGGGAGGGTGGAGGGACAACACAGTAACGAAAGACCCTCAATGAGATGGATTGATTCAGTGACTGGGGTAATGGGGTGGGTATGTCAGAGACAGTGAGTTGGCACAAGATAGAGCAGGGTTTAGGGCTGTTGCACATACATCAGTTTACTATGAGTCTCAGGCAACTCAATGGCACATAACAACAACAACAACCTTGTTTAAATCTCACCTTGGTGTGCTATGTAGGATATAGTACTCACATCTTAATTCTTAGCTGTAGAATGATGTTTAAATGCGTGAATACATGTGTAAAATTGGACCCAGAGAATATAATCTTAAATAATTACATATTTTTTCCTTTTTACTCTCCTGACTCTCAAATAGTGAGAACACGTTGTTTTTAGGATGTGAACCTTTCTCTTGATTTTGTCCCACTGCAAGAAAGCGTGTCATAACACTCGGCTTTTCAGTAGATTACTTGCAAACGTTATCTCCAGTGAAAGAGGAGAGAATTATTGGCACATAAAGAATTTTCCATCCCAAGGTGAAATATGCAGGCGCACATTCTCTCGTCTTATTGGAATTAAATACAACATCTGACATTGGAAAGGGAAGGTATCCAGTGTGGCTGGATTTTAAAACTCCCCTAAATGTTATCCGGTGCCAGAAGGGACAGTTAATATCACAGACACTGAATTAATATACAGCAGGTTTCTGAGAAGGTAGAGAAAGGGCAGAAATCAATAGAGGAAGGTTTAATCAAGATAAATGGAAAGCAATTCACCAGGGAAAGACTGAATCTGAAGGAAAAATTAGAATGTAAGGTAGAACATTGTGGGTTAGGAGCCATCATTTCTGTGGAGAAAAGCTGTCAAGATGACCAAGCGACCCTCAGGGCCCTGGAGCCCAGCCGAGTCCCGCAGGCCGGTGCTTGGCCTTCCAGGCTCGCTCTCTTTACACGAGGAAACTGCTCATGTTTTTCCCGTGGGGTGACCAGGAGACTCGAGTCTCCAGCCTTCTGATTGGCCTGTGGACACGTGGCTCACCGTGCCACTGGGGTTCCTCCCTAGATGACAGCGGCGAAGAACACCGACAGTGCTCTCAGTGTCCTGCTTCTGTGGAGGGAAGGCAGGAGAGGAGGACCAGGTGCCGTGTCACTCCGCAGGCCTGCTCCGTACCATGCAGGTGTACCTGGTCTACAATGGAGACCCATTCCTACATAGGCCTGTACATAAATTAGAAAAAGTGCATAAAGTTCTTACTTAGCTTTTGATGCAAGAAAAGTCTCCACAAAGGCTCTTCAGGGTTGTAAATGCAGCAGGTGCATCAAGTGAAGGTGACTGTGGTGGAAAATTTGCAGATGAGGGTTAGGTTCAGAGTAGAAAGTGGAAGTCCCAGTGGGACTTGAACCCAGGACCTTCTACTTACTAGATGGGTGCTTCAACGAAATCGCCTTCATTTCCATGAACTTTGGTCATGCTCTCAGGAGAAGCCAACCTGGAGGAGGATATAGTGACTCTATGAAGTAGAGAGGCAGTGAAACAGAGGAAGATGTTCCATGAGACGGATTGAGATGACCAGGACAGTACCAGTGGGCTGACAAGTAGATGTTGTGAGACTGGCCCAGAACCGGACAGGCTTCCTTCAGGGAAAGTGGAGTCACTATGCGTTAGACTAACAGCATCAGAGTCTGTTCAACAGCAACAGCTTTGGTTTTGGGGTTTTTGTTTGTTTGTTTTTGATTTAAGTTGCATTACACTCAGCTGCCTTGTGAAGTGGTGAGGATTCGCACGGTTAACCCAGTGGCATGTGCTTCGAATCCACCAGCTGCTCTGAGGGAGAAAGATGGGCAGTCTCCTGACAGGTGGTTTCCCGCCTCTGAAAGCCCACTAGAGGGTCAGCTATGGGCTGATTTCAACTCGACGGCACTTAACAGAAGCCTTGGTTCAAAGGAAGGACACATCCACAGAACTTTAAGAAATGAATGCTTGTCATCTGTAAGGCACACATTCTTAATCTGAGGACTGCTTGCACTTCTGGGTCCCTACAGAAAATACGACATTCAGTTATTAAGTGGCCCTTAGTTTGTGGTCCTTGAAATGGCTTTTAGATTTACAGTCAGCACTGCCTACCTGCCTGACAGAATTGAGGGCCTGCTCAAGACCTGGTGCAGTTAGCTCCACAAAATACCCTTCAGATCATCTTCCCTCTATTCCTCTGCGCTGCCTTGCTCTGCCTGGTCCCGCCCCCTCCTCTGGTTACAGAAGCACACTCCCTCTTCAGCACCCCCACCAGGCCCCTTGATGAAATCTTGATTTCTGTTTCCAGTGTGCCAACCTGTCTTCTGATGGTCCTTCCCTCCTGGGAGTCAGAGTGGGTGGGGGAACAGGTGGAGAGGGCTTCCCTGGGGAGGGCTGGGTCTAGAAGTGGGGATTTCACAATCACCTACGTCTAAGGGAGGGCGTGCTAGGTGTGAGTGTGAAGATAGAGGCCATGGGGGTGGGGGTGAGGGCGGGGAGGACACTCAGAGGCAGCTTCCAGGGCATCTGTCCCCAGGGAGGGCCTGGTCCCTCATGGCTGCTCTGTCCTCGGGCCCCGGACACACTGAGCAGCCAGGACTTGTCCCAGCTCGCAAACGTCACAGACTCAGACGTGCATTCTAGTCGGTTCTTCTTACCTCCCTTGCCCTGCAGCTGACAGAGAAGCCAGTATTATATTCGGAAAGCGTTAGCTCCCCATTCTCCTGTCCACCACCCAAGGTAAATACTAATTTTCCTTTGTCTCTATGCACTTGCTTGTTGGAGATGTTTCATGTATGTGGAATCACAGGACATTTGCCTTTTTGCATCAAGTCTCTCAGCAGATTGTAGCCGTTAACAGAACATCTTCGTGATGGAACAATGCTTCGTTGTGTGCGCACTAAGCGGGCATTGCATTTTGTTATCTGTTCGTCTGTGGTGGGCACTTGCTGGCTTCTACCTATAGGCCTTTGTGAACTTTAGGGCACGTGCGGTGTTCTTTGAGTCCCTGCTTTGATTTCTCTGACCATGAAGCTAGTGATTGGACTGCTGAGGAGCTCTGGTAACTTAGACGTAAGGAATCGCACTGCCAACAGAAAAGTATGTGGTTTGAATCCACCAGCTGCTCTGTGAGAGAAAGGGGAACAATCTCCTCCCATTTGACTTCCTGCCCCCGAAAACCCACTGGGAGGTCAGCCGACTGGATGGTACACAGCGACAAATGGGCAGCTGTCACAAACTTGGTTTTAACTGGCAAAAAGTCACTTCTGTATGTAGAGTGAGAAAAAACCCCAGCATCTAACATGATGACGGGGAAGTGTATCTTGGGAACCAATGAACACCTGGATCGTTTAGATCAAGGGCAACACCACGTGGACCTCCAGTCTCTCTCTCTCTCCTCTTCGCCCTCCCTCCCCATTCTTACACCTTTCACTTAAGTTCCTCTGCTATTTGGCTGATGTGACCTACATAAATGACTGTCATTAAATCTCAAATAACATCTTCTCCATGATAAAGCTGACTTGGCTGCTCTGAGATTCTGATCTCGATTCTAAATGATGGGGGGGAACTGGGCCAGCGATGGGTCCAGCCAGCTCTGGCCGTGGCATAGAATGAGGTCAGTTCTCATCATGGAGGAGAGGCTGAGGTGGTGTTGAAGAAAGTGTCTACTCTGTGGTGGGGGACGGGGAGGGGAGCGAGGGTCTGGGATTGCTCAGGTAATTGATTTTCTGGATTTTTCTTTTTTGTGGGAGGTGGTCTCTTCTTAATCCATGAATCCTGAATAAATAGGAGAGTGTAAAGGCCATGTCCATGGCACACTGTCCAAATGGCTCTGTCCTTGCCTCACCTCTGTCCCCAAGCCCTACAGAGAGTGTCCGCGTGGTCAGTGCCCTCTATATTCTGCCCATATTTTTGTTGGAATTTGCAGTTTCTAGTGCAGAGGCCCCAGCATGGCAGTGATCATGACCACAGTGCAGCCCAGGGCAGGGCTTCCTGCTGTCATGGGAGAGTTGTGTGACACGGAGGCAGCGCCGCCCACCAGCGACAACCACAGCCTGCATTTAGGAACCTGCAAGAGGCAGGAGAGAATGTGTATGAGCCTACCTCAGAGCACATCACTTCTTTTTTTTTTTTTCTTCTTTTTTAAATTATTATTATTAATTTTAATGAAAATGTACAGAGATTTTGAATTTCCATTCATTCATTGTCGCACTTTTCTCCCTGCCCACCCCTCCCCCCACAGTACACTCTTCTCTTTGAAAAGTAAAAGTAAAATTCTTTCATTGTTATACAGTCCCTCCCCCCAAGTCCACTCCACTATGCAGCCTTCCTTCTGGACTCCTGTCATGACAATATCTAATCATATATCCCTTTTCAACAGTTCTCTTATCTGTTTCAATGCAGTATACACAATTGATCCCCTCTTTCTAGCAACTGGAACGTCTTTCTGATTGATTCAAAGTGTTGATTGAGGGAAGATGAAGGGAGAGTTTCTATCACTTTCCTGGTACTTGCTGGCTCTCAGGATCCTTCTGTCCAGCTGTGGTGGACGTGCTGGTGATGAAGATTATTAAAGTCCTAGTCACCATCCTTTGTTGTTTTATTGTAATTTTTATTTTATTCCTTAAACTAATATTTTTTTAAAAGAGAAGAGGCTGAT
Source organism: Elephantulus edwardii (assembly GCF_000299155.1). Lineage (NCBI taxonomy): Eukaryota > Metazoa > Chordata > Mammalia > Macroscelidea > Macroscelididae > Elephantulus > Elephantulus edwardii. Next base: position 13,435,978 of record NW_006399805.1, read on the forward strand.
GTTGAGGTCCTTAATATTAATCTATTTAAAATTTTGCATCTGTTAATAGATTTTATTGATTAATATAATACTAATATACTCTGGAAAGAATATATTTGCCATATTTGACAGTCAGCATGTATTTCAATGTAAATTAAAAAAAAAAAAACAAACCCCTCACGATGGAATATTGGCCTCAGTGGAAAGCTACCTCTACATCTTGAGACAGTGGGGCTCCTTCTCTGGGGTTTAACTTAAACGTGTTAGAAATGTTTAACTACTTATTACCCTATTAAGCTCATTTTATTTGACTGATCTTTTGTATTTAATTTTTGAGTAGTACAGTACTTTTAAACATTATAATTTAAAATAAAGTAGGCTAAACAATTTATAAAAAGCTATGTATTATTAAAAACAACTAGAATACCAAGCAATTGTGGTTAAATACATAACCTTTTAAAAAAATCTAAATATGAAAAATACAGTAACGCAGAAGATCAGCATGAGAAACAACTAAAAACAGTGATTTCAGGTGGATTTTTCCACCTGACTGCTACTATTGGAAGCGTAGTAAAATACAAAGGAAAATAATTATTCAATAAAGTAGGAGGGAAAAGTGGGTAGAAATTGAGTTAAGTCTAGGCAAAGACTTGAAATGTGAATGAAATAGCACTGGTGGTTTTCTCTAGGTGAATATTGAAGTCCACTTAGGAAGCCTTGAAACATTTCACGTGTTTCAGGGACTGTTGATTCTTCTTGGTAATAATGCTTCATTATAAGAAGATGGCACAGTGTTCAGCAAGGGATTGCCTGGATTGACCTTGCTCACTTGGCTTGCCAGCCAGTCTCAGCTCAACTGGGAAGCCTGCATCAATATATGCTTTGAGTGTTGAAGTGCAGCTGTAGATTTTCAATTTAAAAATGCATTTGCATCCGTAGCACAACCACCACCCAATACTTGTGGGGCCCAGAAACAAACAGCCAAGCCTTTGAGAGGTGACAAGCTTTAACGCCTACTGCTGGAGTAGAGACACTTGAAACTGGAAATGAGTTCCACAATTGAGAAAAACAATCCCTAAGGAGGGATCACAACGCTTCGGTAGGGAGGCGAGGTAGCTAAACGTCTTCTGTAACGGAAGTGTAACCTTTGAAGAAAATGAAAGAGAAGTAAAGGTCTGACCACCAGTACCTCATCTTAGCAACAGACTTTGATCCACATTACTGGCACTCCAAGTGTTCCTCACACTAGGGGCCTCTCATCCTGGACCTCAGAGGGGTCAGCAAGATTTGGGGAATGTCCTTTTGTTTCTCCCTAGAATTTCCCCACATACAAATATATTGTTAGGCAATGCATTGTTCACTTTTGTCATCTTTGGAACCTTTGAAAAATGGTGCTATAGTATATTTGATTTTTGCAATTTGCAAGAGATTCACCCATGTTCTTGCAGGGAATTAAGCAGTTATCCACATACAGGGATCTTTGAGGACTACTGTGTAGTTGTTGTGGTTGTTAATTGTCATTGAGTCAAACACAACTCATAGAGACCCTATGAACAAAAGGCCTGAAGCCTTTTAAAAGCTATCATCATTTATCAAAGTTCATGGAGTTTCCAGAGGCCTGTTGTTTAGGAAGTGGATGCCAATCCTGCTTCCAAACTACTGTACAGATATGTCATAATTTAGTAACACAATTCCTGTTCAGGGTCATTTGATTTTTTCATGTTGTGTTGTTGTTATGTGCCATCGAGTCGCCTGCGACTCATAGCAACCCTATGTACAACAGCCCTAAACTC
>NW_006399805.1:13440214-13441925 GCF_000299155.1 Elephantulus edwardii
TTGTTGGTGCATATATTTGAATGATAGTGGTATTCACTGGACTTGTGTAATTACTATTTTTATCTACTGGTGTAGATGTGTAATAATTTCTTCAGAGAAGCATTTTAACCATCTTTTCTGTGATTTGAGGGGGTGGAATCTATCTTTGTGGTCCAATATGGTAGCTACTGCCCTAGTCACGTAGGGACCCTGGTGGTATAGTGCTTAAGTGCTTGTCTGCAAAACAAAACGTCAGTGGTTCAGACCTGTCCACAGTCTTGGGAAGAAACTCTACAGGTGTCCTGCTCTGTCCTGCAGGTTCCTGCACATCAGAATGGACTCAGTGGTGGTGGGTAGAAGGCCCCTGACTGAAAGCAGAGATTACCAGAGGAATACTTGTGTTTTATTAACTATGAAAAAGGTATTTGACTACATAGATCCTAACAAATCCTTGCTAATTTTGAGAAGAGTGAGAATTCCAGAATACTTACCTATGTTCATATGAAATCTATACCTACATCAAGAGGTGATCATTCATTGGAACGCTGGATGGTTTAAAATCAAAAGGGGTATGCACCAGGAATGTATCCTTTCTCTGTACCTATTCAGTCTGCATTCTGAGCAGACAATTCCGAGCAGGGCTCTATGAAGAGGAATTTGGCATTAGTATTGGGGGAAGACATATCAACAACCTGTGTTAGGTGGATGACATTACTTTCTCAAATAGGACTTGAAATGCTTGCTGCAGAAGGTCAAGGATTACAGCCTTCAATATGGACTGCATCTCAATATCAAGAAGACAAAAATCATCACCACTGGGCCAAAAAGGCAACATCATGGTACATGGAGAAAGGATTGAACTTGTCAATTATTTCATCTTGCTTGAATCCATAGTCAGCACTCTTGGTATCAGCGGTCAGGAAACATTGCACTGGGCAAGCTGGCTGTCGAAGACCTCTCCAAGGTACTGAAGAGCAATGAGAACAGACAGATGGCTAAAGCATGCCTGACTCAGACGTGGCCTTTTCAGTTACTTGCTACACATCTGAGAGCTGGAAAATTAAAAAGGATGATCGAAGAAGAATTGGTGCCTTTGAATTGTGGTATTGGAGAAGAGTACTGAATCCCCCATGGACTGCCAAAAGAACAAGCAAGCAGATCGGTCTTGGGGTAGGTGTAGCCAGAGTGCTCTTTGGAGGCAAATATGGCAAAACTTTGTGTATCATACTTTGGGCATATTCCTAGGAGAAACTATTTCTTGGAGAGGAACATCACGAGAGGAAGACGCTCAATGAGATGGATGGACACAGGGCAGCAGTGGGCTCAAGTGTGTCAGAAATGAGGACGGCACAGGAAAAACCAAGGTTCAAATGTACTTATAGGTTTGCTATGAGTCATACTTAACTTGACAGCACCTAACTTTAACACAATGGGTAAAAACTAGAGATAGTTATTTGAATATTTGAGAGGATATTTGAAATGTAACTAATACAATTAAATCTTAACTTAGTTTCATTTTTAAAACTTTATGAATTAATTTCCAAGAAAAAAGTAATCTGGAGAGTGTTGAAATAAATTTATCATCTTAATACAAAGATCAATGGAAAAGGGAAAGTATGCCATTTGAATACATAGAACATTTTTTTATTGTGTTTTTTATTATATTTTTATTGGTAATTTGTTTCTCTATTTTTCTTTAAATTTTTTTACTTGTTTTGTTGTTATGTGCTGT
>NW_006399805.1:13442850-13486820 GCF_000299155.1 Elephantulus edwardii
ACCCCATTAAAATGAATTTATTATGTTAAAGTTTACAAAGCTAAGGAATATTCCATTGAGCCCTCCACACACGTTTTGTTTTCTATCATTAATTACAATATATACAATGCAGCGCTATTGTTGTCCATTTCCTTTGTGATTCTAGTTTCTATGCTTCCTCTTCATGGCTCTTGAGCTTTATCTTTGAGCAAATAACGCCCTTTAGATCTTACGGAGTTGATGATTCTAAGGAGTGAGTGCCTCCCTGGCATTGCTGTCGTTTTATGAGCTGCCTACAAGCTGAGTTATGAGAGTGGATTTTGTGGCAATTTTGATGTGGAGTCTAAGGGCTGTAGTCTTGGGAGTTCCTGGTGTCTCTGTTGGACATTTAAGCCTGGCTCCACAGTCAGATCTTATTCAGATTGATGTTAGCTTTCACCTAACGCCCCTTGCTGTCCCAGAGCTCATTCCGGACCCCTCCTGACTTCTACTTGTCATGTTGCCTTAGGATTGCCTGGAATGTGAGCTTCTTAGAAGCTCCTTGTTTTTGAAGACACAGACAGCTTAGAAAGTATTTTGCATAATCTCCCTCTTGGAGGTGTGTGTTTGTTTGAGTGCAGAGACAACCAGGATGAGATGCCATTTCCATCACATTGTTTCCAAGCTGTGTGTTGTCGCCCTGCCCTTATATGCTCAGCGCACTAACCAGGATCACCTGGATGAGGCCATGCTGTCACCTGTCTTTTCTGGGAAGTTCTTTGCTGTTCTCTTCTCCTGTCCATACTGTGCTCTTTGAAAGGAAGAACCACTGAAAGAGTGGAGATTACCTGGATTCTTCTGCTCAGGACATTTGTGTCTTCTCCCTCTTTCCTTATTCATCTGAACCTTTATCCAAGTGTGGCACCGCAGATGCCTATTTTATACTTAGGGCTGACTTCATTCTTGACTTCAAAATGTGGTAGTTTTGGCCACTGGAATCTTCTTCAGCTGGCGCTTGTGCTCCTTTGACACACAGCTGTCACTGTGTGTGTGTGTGGGGGGTGTGGTGTGTGGTGTGTGTGGTGTGTGGTGTGTGTGTGTGTGTGTATGTGTGTGTGTGTGTGTGTGTTTTCTGGGGAGTCATTTCCTTACTTCTTGGCACCACAACAAATTCTAGGCTCTCGGCTTATCTCTGAGACTTACTGCCCTAGATCTGATATCCAATTTTGAACCATGCAGTATTTCCTTGCTCTGTTCTGATGACTGCCTCCTGGTCGAAGTATAGGTTTCACATAAGCACAATCAAGTGTTCTGGGATTCCCATTCATGTCACAGTTAGCCAGGGTCTGTTGTGATCCACACAGTCAAATGCCCTTGTATAATTAAAGAAACATAGATAAACATTTCTCTGGTGCTCTCTGCGTTCAGCCAAGATCCATCTGACATTAGCTATGATATCCCTAGTACCATGACTCCTTATAAACCCAGCCTGCATTTCTGGCAGTTCTCTTTTGGTGTGCTGTTCCAGTCATTTTTGGATAATCTTCAGCAGAATTTTGCTTGCATGTGATATTAATGATATTGTTCAATAATTTTCACACTCTGTTGGATCACCTTTCTTTGGAATGGGAACAAATATAGATCTCTTCCAGTCACTTGGCCAAGTGGTTGTTCTCTAGATTTCTTGACACAACTTGGTGAGCACATCTAGGGCAGCATCTGTTAGTTGAAATATGTCAATTGGTATACCATCAATTCCTGGGGCCTTATGCTTAGCCAATTCTTTCAAAGCAGCTTGAACTTTTCCTTAATCACCAAAGGCTCTTGCTCATATGTTGTTTCATGAAATTCTTCTGTGTCTGCCAATTTCTTTCAGTACAATGACTCTGCATACTCTGGAGACTACAGGCCATGTCTTTGTAATCATTTGCTATGCGTCAGAGAGCTGGACAATGACTAGGGATGACAGAGGAGAATTGATGCCTTTGAGATATAGTGTTGGAAGAGAGTGTTGCATATACCATGGACTGCTAAGAAAATGAACAGGTTATTCCTAGAGAGGGTTAAACCAGACTGCTCCTTGGATGCAAGGATTCTGAAACTTTGTCTGACATATTGTGGACATGTTGCAAGGAAGGACCAATCCTTGGAGAGAGACGTCATGCTTGGGGGAGTGGAGGGACAGCACAGGAAGCCCTCTATGAGGTGGATTGATTCAGTGACTGGAGTTGTCAAAGTAGATGTGTCGGAGATGTTAAAATTGACACAGGGTAGAGCAGGGTTTAGGGCTGTTGTACACAGGGTCACTATAAGTCACAGGAAACTTGACAGCATCTAACAACCACCACCACCACAAATCTATTATCAATTGTTTCTGCAAGGGACGTCTTACTGTAAATTGTTCTTGATCCTCTTCTGGGGAAATGGCATCAGAAACCAACATGTGAGCCCTGGTTAACTACTGGGATGTGTTTATTTAATTTTAATGAATTGCGATTTAGTAGTTGTCACCTTTGACTTCTGTATTAGCCAGTGAAATTCTCAGGCACACACTTGGGAGTAGGCTGACAGAGTCACAGATTTTGTGTATGCCAACCTTTATGAAACCATCTTTAATGTCTTCCTGAAGAGGATGCAGTAATTTCTACTCCAACTGATGACATCTGAATTCCTATAACTTTCTCATCAATATTTTATATTTTCATGTTTTCAAGTGTTAGTATGCCCTTATTTTTATTTTTGCACCTTTTTCTTTTTGAAGAAAGCAATTGAGGGATGTTGCTGGATTTATGTGTGTATGCCTTGTACAGATTAACAATTAGAAACATTTTTAGAACTGCACGTTCATAGTCTTGCTTTATTTTAAGAAGAATTAAAATGATTTACAAAATAGCATGGAATGGAGGGACACGTACTTGACTGATGTGGCTTTTTCTCCAGTAGAGATACCATCTGCCTCTCCCGCAATGTGACGCCAGGGGTGTTTTGAAGGCATAAAAGAGCTGTGTCAGTATTGGTCTATAGATATTGTCAGCACCACAGGAAGGCAAAGTGAGGTATAAAATGATTTAATGGGTTGAAAGTGGACGTGGCTTCCTGGCTTGCAGACGGGAAGGTCTAGAACACACCTCTCTTCTTACCCTTTAGCTTCCGTATCTGGAAGTAGTGGGGAGCTGTCCTCTCAGCAAAGTGGGGTGGGTCCTGAGCTGGCTGCATTTGAAGCCCAAAGGTTGCAGTTACGGTAGCTGCAATCCTGATAAAATAAATTATTCCTGGGGCTGAAAAAGAAAAAAGGCTAAGAAACAAAAGCCAAGAGTAATAACAGTAATAAAAATAAAATAAAATGCTCACTAACCTCCACTCAAAATCATACTTTTTCCAAATACACTGAGCAGCAATTAAGCATCTTCAAAATGGAACACAGATCAGGAGAAGTCATGAGAATCTCTTCCTTGTCACCAGCAAGTCTTTTCCAAAAATCACGAGGTTTTCCAAAACATACCTTCTATTTTACTTTCAAAGTGAAAATAATTATAAATGCGCTAGAAGTCCACAGTCAATTCTTTTCTCCAGCATCACAACTTGAAGGCATTGATTCTTCTTCTGTTGTCCATAGTCATTTCTCAGCTCTCTGATGCATAACAAGTAATTGCAAAGAGCAGGCTTGGATCAGGCACACCTTAGTCTCTAGATTGACATTGTTGCTCTTCATGCTGGAGAGGTTCCTGACACAGATTTTCCCCAATATAATTAATCTTTTGGTAGGGAAGAGATTGAAATTCTTTACAATTTGGTTGGTTCTACAATCAATACTATTGACGCCAGCTGTCAGGAAACCAGATGAATAGAAGTGGTAGTCAGTAATTCAAATGATGCATTACATTGGGAAAATTTATGGCAAAAGACCCTTTCAAAGTGTTAAAAACAAAGTTGTCACTTTGAGGACTGAGACACACCTGACACAACCATGATCGCTTTATCTGCCTCATGTGCATATACGTGGAAGCTGGGTATGGATTAGGAAAACCAATGAGGATTGACACCTTCGCGTAATGGTGTGGGGAAGGAATTGTGGATAACACAGACTGCCAGAAGAACAAATGAATCTGCTTTCGAAGTACAGACAGAATGCTTTTAGGAAGGAGTATAACATGACTTATGTTAAGTACTGTGGACACATTATTATGACCGCCTTACCCTGGTAAAGTAGCAGTAGTAGTTGCTGTTGTTTGATACATTTGAGTTCAGTCTGAGCCACAGTGACCCTATGAACAGATGTGAACCCTATCCTATCCTGTGCCATCCTCACATCTCTGACACCTGGGAGCCCATTTCTGCAGCCACTGTGTCAATCCGTCTGGTAGACGGTCTTCTCCTTTGCCAACCCTCCACTTTTCCAAGCATGATCTCTGTCTCCAAAGAAAAGCCTCGTCTAACAACCTGTTCAAACATGTGAGAAAAGCTTCATTTTTACCTCCAAAGATCACTCTGGCTGCACCCTCTCCAAGACATACCAGTTTGTTCTTTTGGCCATCCCTGGGATGTTCAGTACTCCTCCAATACCTCGGCTCAAAGGCATCAGTTCTTCTATCATCCTTATTTATTGTACAGATGTCAGATGTGTAGGAAGGTATTTGAAAGACCATGGCCTAAATCAGGCACACCTTAGTCCTCAAGGTGAAATCATTGCTTACTAATAATTTGGAGAAGTCAGGGGGCTGTAGATTTTCCCAGTGCAATTCGTCTCCTGATCTCCTGACTACTAGTACCACAGATTTTGATTGTGGATCCAAGCAAGACAAAGTAATTTACAACTTCAATATTTTCTCCAGCTCTGATGCCTGAGTGGTAAGAAGCTTCTCTGCAATACCAAAGGCTTGAGGTTCAAATCCACCAGGTGCTCTGCAGGAGAAAGATGACTAATCTTCTCTCATTTGATTAACTGTCTCTGAAAACCTGCCAAAAGTCAGCTATGGATTGGTTCCAACTCAACAGTATACAACAACATTATGGTGTTGGGTATTGGTCTAGGGTGAAAATCTTGTCTTCTTGATGTTAAGATGCAATCCATATTGAAGGCTGTATTTTTTATCTTCTGCAACAAGCATTTCAAGTCCTCATGTTCAGCAAGCAAGGATGTGTCATCTCTGTAATGTAGGTTATTGATGGGTCTTATGATCCTTATGCCACATTCCCCTTAAAGAATTCAGCTACTTGAATGATTTGCTCAGCATACAAATTGAATAGATATGAAGAAATGATACAACCCTGCCTCACTCACATCTTAATTTTAAACCATGTAGTTTAAAATGATGGTAGTTATAGGACAGAGTTCTGTACAGAAATGTCAGTCATAGAACAGAGGTAAGGTCTCTTGTGCAAAACTTACTCAGTCGTATTCGACTTCACAACACTTAACTATTGCTAAGTGAAACTAGTGCTGTTGTATTTGGAGGGACATTCTTCTACTTTGTACATCACTCTTTGTCAATGTGTGATATGAAATAACCTGGGTTGCTGTGATGCTAAACCTTATGCCATTGGGGTATCAAATACCAGAATATCTTCCCAAAGTGAACAGTGTTTGATGGAGCTCCCAGTTTGTAAAAAAGGCTTGGAAGCAGGAGTGGCATCCACTTCCTAAACTACATGCCTCTGGAAACTCTATGAGTTAGGTGAAATTACGACAGTTGTAGAAAGGCATTAGGTCTTTTGTTCATAGAGTCATTGTGAGCTGTGCTTGACTTGATGGCAATCAACAACAACACAATAGTGTTCTCTTTGTTTCTGTGATGCTAAACACTGTGACGCTAATATGTCAAATGTGATAATGGTTTCCCATGGTGGACAGTGTTTGATGGAGCTTCCCAATTAAAACAAACTTGGAAGCAGGAGTGGTATCCACTTCTGAAATGGCTTGCCTCCGGAAACTCTATAAACGTGGAAAAACAATGAAAGTTATACAAGTGTTCAGGTCTTTCATTCATAGGGTCATGAATTCATAGGGTCAAGTCTGTGACTTGACGGTACTCAGCAACAACAGTATTCCCTTGCTTTGTTCACACAGCAGCTGCTTGGTCTAGGTCTAGGTCTCACATGAGCAAAATTAAGTGTTCTGGGATTCCCTTTCTTCTCACTGTTAGCTGTAATTGTCTATGATCCTCACAGTCATATGTCTTTGAATATTCAATAAAGCACAAACAGCCATCCATCTGATGTTCTTTGCTTTTCAGCCAGGATCCATCTAACATCAGCAATGATATCCCAGGGTGCCACAGCCTCTTCCAAATCTGGTAGTTCTCTATGTAGTGTGTTCTAGCCATTTTTAAGTTATCTCCAGCAGTAGATGTTCAGGTCAACAAAAAGAGGAACACCCTCACCAAATGCATTCGTAGATGCAGCACTGAGCGCAAGCCTCACGGCAGTTGTGAAGATGGCACAGCAGAGAGCCACGTGTCCTTCCACGTGGTGTGGGATTATGAGGAAGGCCCGCCCACACACAGCCAGCCACAGGGCTGCATGTCCTTCCACGTGGTGTGGGATTACCATGAAGAAGGCCGAGCTCACACACACAGCCAACCACAGGGCCGCATGTCCTTCCACGTGGTGTGGGATTCTGAGGTAGGCCCAGCCCCCACACAGCCAACCACAGGGCTGCATGGAGCTGTCTGCCCTGGTAAAGGGGCAGATCCACACAGAAGCGGACACTATGAGCCACCACACTGGGTGATACCAACTCCAGTGACACTGACATGTGTGAGAGAAAAACAAGCACATTGACCACAGAGTCTTGTTGACAGGTCCCTGTGGTGACCATTTGCCCACTGGGAAATAGTACGTTGATATTCTTATTGCATGTGTGTCATTTCATGAGCGTGGTTAGTGTGCCTGCCCTGGTTTGTGCTGCCAAGTCAGGACCATCAACCTGCAGGTCCCTGGACTGTGACAAACTAATTAGAGATTTGTCACCCTGTGAAGCCACCTGGGAGCTGGGAGCGAATTTCCTCATTTCTTCAGCTCCCTGCTAACACTGTGCTCACTGATGTGATCCTTCACCAGGTTGGATTTCTAAATCTGCAGTGTGAAATGTAATTCTGAAGGAAAGTGTTAAACCCTGGCGCAGTTGTTATGAGCAAAGAGGGCAACGTATGCAAATGTTGAAAATACCTCTGTATTCAACACAGAACACTGGCATTCTTCCTGTCTCTCTGCTCCACTCTGCTTATGACATTACTACGTGAAAAGACACATTGCAACAGAGAAGAAATCAATATGTCTGTGAAAAACCCAGGCGAAAGCATTGCAATTGAAGTCTAGCATTCAATGGAAAGTTCACATCTATGTACCTCTAATTGTCCAGTCAAAGGAAATACTGATTTTTGACCTTCTTTAGATCATAGATCATGAGAAAGGTTCTGTAACAATGGACAAGGAAGGATCAAGCTGAGATTTAATAGTCTCCTGCAAAAGCTATTAAAAGTTAGAAAGCAAAAAGTGTTCAGAATAAAACTCTAACAAACACTAAATTCAAACATCTATTTTTAAATAGTAAGAAAAAAAAATTCTTGTTACCATGCTCTGCATACAGGACGGTTATCATAGAAGTGTGTATAATAGATAATACAAACATGCACACACACACACACACACACACACACACACACACAGAGTAAACAGATTCTTTTTGTTCAAATTTGTAAGTGCAATTCTACTTATGTTTAAGTATTTAAAAATCAATGCTTAATATTTTCTCATATTTTATGTGTTTCAAAGTTTTATGATTATTTTTAATTTTATCTCAGTTATTTTTCATTTTCATATCTTTTGCTTGATGCATCTTCAAAATATTGTAAAAAATAAGCAAAATTTTATGAGTGTGGTGGTTACTTTGAGAAAAGAGAAATTAGTTCTTCCAAAAGAATAAACTCTGCCACTGTCCTGTAGTGACAAATTTGTTAGTACAACAGACACTCTCTTACATAGATGTTGACATTTAAAGTTAGTACAACGAGTTTGAGGAAATATTGGCACTATCTAGAAAGGCTGGAGAGATGCACACACCCTGACCCTTGCAATTACATAAACCATGCTTATATATAAGAATATTCATTATTACAGAGCTTATAATTAAACTGGAAGGAATACACATGCCCACTGATGGAGAATTGGATAGTATTTGCTTATGAGTGAAAGCCAAAAGCAGTTAGTGTGAATAATTCAGAACTACAATATTAATATGGGAAGTCGGCCCTTGTTATGATTTACATTCTCACTGTCCCAGTAGAGGGTCCCCACGAGCCAGAATTTGCTCTATGACAGTGAGTTTTGTCTGTTACCTCCTAAGCCTTGACAAACTGGCTAAAACACAATTATTAATCTATATTATGTTGAGAAAATGATGGCTTGAAGAGTTGAAGGAGAATAATCAAAGTTCCAAGGAGAGTAGAATGTGGCTATTGTCATTCGCGACTCATAGGGACTTTATGAACAACAGACGGACGCCTTGCCCTGCGCCATCACTGCGATCTTCCTCATGCTCAAGCCCGATATTCCAGGCATTGTGTCAGTCCATCTCCTGGAGGATCGATCTTCCTTTTGTTTACACTCTGTCTTTACTACCATGACGTCTTTTCTTAAGGACTGCCTCCTCCTTACAACATGCCCAGATCATATGAGAAGTCTCACCAGCCTTGCCTCTGTGGTTGCACTTCCTTCAAGACTGATGGGTTTATTCCTTTGGCGGATCATAGGAGATTCCACACTCTTCGCCAACACCACAATTCAAAAGCACTCGTTCTTTAGTCCTACCTTCAGATGCGTATGAAGTAAATGAAAATTGCATCCTTTGTAACGGGCTGACTTGGTGTTTAATAGTAATATGTTTGCGCGTTAGTATTTTAAAGAGGTTCTTCACAGCAGATCTGCCCAATGCAACAAGTGTTTGATTTTTTTGACTGTTGCTAACCATGGTTGCTTGATTTTGGATCTAAGTACAACGAAAGTAGTTTGCAGAGCTCTAGTTTAATTCTTGTCATCATCTGGACAGGAAGATGGCTGATAACTCACCACAGCTCACAGCTTTGTTACATACACGTTTATCTCAACTTCTCAAAACTTTTCAAACAAAGTCACGTCATTTGGGTTACATGCTTACACGGCGGCGGCATTTATCTCCGTAATTGTGCCTGAACCTAATGCGTTTTAGGGAGCTCTGGGGGCTGAGTGGGAAGGAATTGCACTGCCAAGCCCAGTGATGGTTGTTGTCGGCTGATGTTGAGTCAAGTACGACTCATAGTGACCTTCTGAACAACAGGTCCGAGCCCTGGCCTGTCCTGTGCCTTCCTCGCGATCTCTGACACACTCAAGCCCACTGCTGCAGTCACTGTGCCAATCTATTTGGTAGAGAGTCTTGGCCTTCGCTGTCCCTCCACCTTTCCAAGCATGGTGGCCCTCTCCAAGGAACAGACTCTCCTGACAACGTGCCTAAAGTATGTGAGACAAAGCTTCGTCATCATTGCCTCCAAGGAGCACTCTAGCTGCACCTTCTCCAAGACCTGTCTGATCTTTTGGCAGACCGTGGGATGTTTAGTACTCTTCTCCAACATCACAGTTCAAAGGCATTGATTCTTCTCCTGTCATGCTATTCACTGCCCAGCTCTCAGAGGCATAGTGAGTGACTGAAAATCAGGCACACCTTAGACCTCACACGGATGTCATTGTTTGTCAATAATTTGGAGAAGTCCCTGACTTCCAATGTAATATGTCTCCTGATATGATTTCTAATCCACCAGCTGCTTCTCAGGAGAAAGATGGGCACTCTCCTTCCATGTTGTTTGCTGCCTCTGGAAATCCACTGGAGGGCCAGACAGGAGTTGATTCCTTGGAGAAGGACATCATGCTTGGGAGGGTGGAGGGACAGCGCTGGGGGGGAAGGCCCTCTATGAGGTGGATTGATTCAGTGACTGGGGTAATTGGGATGGGAGTGTCAGAGACAGTGCAATTGGCACAGGACAGAGCAGAGTTTAGGGCTGTTTGGTATACATAGGGTTGCTATGAGTCACAAGCGACTCGACGGCACATAACAACAACAACATGGTTTAGATGTAGCTGGGTCTTTGGTTTTTCAAAAGAGTTTTGTGATCATATTAACATAGGAAAGAAAACTTTGGACTAAATCAGATTTTTAAATATTTTTCCACTGTATATTTTTTCACATTACTTAATTGATATGTTTTTGGAACATGAATATCAGGAAACACTTCACGGGAGGTCCTAATTTACCTAACTCCTGAGCTTTCACTTTATACTTTTAAACTCTTAGATTATTTGAGATGTAAAGAAGATATTTTTTGAGAAATATTGTTTTAAGAGTTAAAAATAATCTGTACAATTCTGGAATCTTTACGATACACAATAAATTATTAATTTTACTTTCCTATATAAACTTTTAAATTAAAACACAAACGTTTAAAGAATACAGAAAAAGCATATTAGAGAAGAAGGAAGTAAGAGGAACATTAATTAGTGTTTCCCTTTAAAAACGGTTTGAGGAGAAAACTTACTTCATGTATGAACTTGACATTTTAGCAAAGATTTGCTGGGTTTAGAAGGTGAATTTCAGAAGTAAGTCTTCAACACAGAAACACTGAATTTCTCTGGTCTTTTTCGTCACTGTCCCATGTGTGAGCATATTAGCCTGAGAGGAATAATTAGAACATGGAATGTATGAATCTGTGAATATTGGATGTTGTCAAAACTGAAATGCAATGTTTGAAGATAAGTGTTCTAGGTATTAGTGGGCGCATATGTATTGATAGTGTCCATTTTGAAGAAGACAATTATAGGTCTACTGTGCTGAGAAGAAAGTATTGAAGAGGAATAGCATCGCATTCATTGTCAAGAAGAACATTGTGAGATCTACCCTGAAGTGAATCGCAGCCAGTGATAGTACAGTATTCCTGAGTCTAGGAGGAAATCCAACACTGAGCTTTGTGTTCTCGAGCTGCCCTGTGGAGTCTTCGGCAGCTTTCGTTTCAGCATTCCTTCCCCTTGTTTGAGCTTCTTTTCATTCCAATGTTGTTGTTTGATCTCTAGCCTCATTTCCGTCTCTCAGGCCATATTTTCCAATGACCAGTCCTTCATTTTTGTTTCCAATTTTTGCATTCCAGTCACCAATTATTATTAATGTATCTTCATTGCATGTGTCTAACAGAACAGAGTTGCTATGAGTCATAGGTGACTTGATGGCATTTAAGAACAAGGAAAACCAGTTAACACTACTGTTCATGTTTATGCATTAACTACTACTGTCAAAGGGGAAGAAATTTACTATTTTAAGGAACTAATTAGCTCATTAAAATGATTTAATGAATAGAGAGCTCCAGTAGTTTAGGAGCTACCAGAGTGTTGGCAATACAAAGGTTGGTGGTTCAAACCAAACAATTGCTCCACTGAGAAAGACGGCAGTTTCCTCCTATGCGATTTACTGCCTTTGAAAACCCCTGGAGGGACAGCTATGGGTTGGTTCTTACTTTATGACACACAACACTGCCACCAATTAATTGGAATTCCTCAAGCATAGATTCAAGATACAATAATAATTACTTGTGATCAAGAGTTGTAGTCAACAGAAAAGAAACACCAATGTATGGCAAATACAACCTAGGTCACATGACAGGGGAAAACACGTGATAGAACTTGGCAAAGCTGTTGCTGCTACTGTTATGTGCCATCAAGTCAACTGTGATCATAGCAATCCTATGTACAGCATCTCTGAACCCTTCCCTGTCCTGAGCCAGTCTCACTAATCCCGACACACCAACCCCCATTGCCCTAGCTACTGTATCAATCCATCTCATCAGGAATCTTCTTCTCCTGTGCTGTCCCTCTACCCTCCAAGAATAATGTCCTTCTCCAAGGACTGATCTCTCCTCACCACTGTCCAAAGTATTTGAGATGGAGCTTCAAAATCCTAATCTTCAAGGAGCAACTTGGTTTCACTCTCTCCTAGACAGACCTATTTGTTTTCTTGGCAGTCCACAGTATGTTCAAGACTCTTCTCCAGCACCACAACTCAAAGGCATCTATTCTTCTTCTGTCATTTTTAGTCATTATTCAGCTCTCTGGTGCATGGCAAGTCATTGTGAAGACCATGGCCTGGATTAGGTGAAGCTCAGTCTCAGCACTCTGGAGAGGTTCCTGAAGGCAGATGGCTTATTAATTGGAAACATCTTTTTTCAGCAACATGCACAGTTACTATACATGTGGATCTCACTAGATTATATCAAACTGACTACATCTTTGGAAAGGGAGAAGCTCAATATTACAAGTCAGAATGACCAGAATCCAGCTGTGACATAGATCACTAACTGCTCATAAACAAGGTCAAGTTGAAGCTTAAGAAAATGAAGCAAATCAATGAGACTCAAAGTATGACATTGACAATATTCCACCTGAATTGAACACTAATGACTGAAGACCAGATGACTTGTGTGGTGACAGATTGTTGTTGTTGATTGTTGTTGAGTTGAGTATGACCCATAGCAACCTTATGAACAAAAGGCCTGAAGCCTTTCTACAACTATCGTCATTTACCAAAGTTCATAGAGTTTCCAGAGGCATGTTGTTTAGGAAGTGGATGTGTGCCTGCTTCATGTGGTGATATAAAGGACCCATATTTGAAAGGAGCAAAAAAGGCTTTTAAAAGGAGTTGAAAAAATGAAAATACCAAAGTGGATTTCAGAAGAGATTTTGAAATTATGGAAGTAGACATAACTAAAGCAAATAGAAGCTATAATGAACTAGACACTGAAAAGAAGATTTCTAGGGACTTTGAACTCATTATGATATGTTAGCTTTGGAAAGACAAAGTATTATAATGTAATGTGCAAAGACCTGGAGTTAGGAAATAGAAAAGGAGGAACACTTGGCATTTTTCAAGCTGTAAAAACTGACAGAAAAAAGAATCAAGCCTCAACTTAAAATATTGAAAGATTCTGTGGAGAAAATAGTTACTGCCACATAAATTAGCAAAAGAAAGTAGAAGGAATACACAGAGTCATCAGAGCAAAGATGATTGGCCAAGGGTCATCCATTTCAGGGAATTGAGTATACTCAAGAACTGAAGGTATTAAAAAAATCGCAAGTCCCAACTATACTGGGGCTTCTGAAGACTTTGGAAAATACAAAGATAGAGGGACTGAAGGAATATTCATTGAGACACTTCTATAAATGGGAGCCAAAAAGATCTGAAAGACTTAACTGACTAGAAGAAATCTATATATGCAAAGGTTTCAGAAAGAGGTGGTACTGAACAGTATCCTCTAAACCACACAGAAGGCAAATTTTACTGAAGCTAATTGAAAAATGCTTGTAGAGCATATAGAGAGGGGTTGGTCTGTCAGAGATTCAAGCTGCATTCAGAAGAAGACATGGGGTGAAGGATATTGCTGATATCAAGTGAATCTTTACTGAAAACAGAGAAAAGATAGTTACCTGTGTTTATTAACTGTGTATAGACGTTCCAACAATGTCTTAGAGAAGGTGCAGCCAGAGTGCTTTTATGCATATTGCTAGGAGGGGCTGTTCCTTGGAGAGGAGCATGATGCTTGGAAACGGAGCGGGCCAGCCAAGGAGAGGAAGACCCATGACTGGGTGGATTGACATGGTGACTGCTGCAATGGGCTCTAGAGTGTCAGGAAGTGACAGGACGGCACAGGATAGACGGTTCAGATCTGTTGTTAATAGGGTCGCTATGGGTTGTACTCAACTCAACGGCACCTAACAACAACAACAACAACAACAAAGGCTTTCTAGTATGTGGGTCATAACAAGTTACGAATACACCACGAAGAATGAGAATTCCAAAACACTTGCACTTATACAAGAGGCTCCCCTAGGCATTTCTTTTACTAGAACAAGGAGGTGCGTCATTGTCTTATTTTTTTTGTGTGTGTGTGCACGCGTGTTTATTGTCTTTTATTTTTCCTACTAGTTTATTTACAAAATTCGGATACAAATTTGAACAAATTCTTTCAATTTCCCTCACCCCTCCTCCATCAAATTATACAACCCAATGATTAATCACCCCTTCCCCTTACACATCCACATTCCTCTGCTTCCAGCCTCTCCCACTTTCCTGGATCCTTATACTCAGTCAACAATAACGGTTTTATACAGTATTTATCCTAATGGGACTGAGTTACTTCACCTAGCATAATGCTCCCCAGTTCCTCCCAAGTTAGGTAATAATTTACAAAGTTATTTTTCCTGCATGCTGCATAGTATTACATTGTGTGAATGTACCATAATTTATCAATCCATTCATTTGTGGTTGGACATTTGGGCTGTTTTCATGTTCTTGCAATGTCATTGTTTTAAATCAGGAAAGATGTTCAGAGTTGTGTCCATTCACTGTACTTATTTAATCTGTATCATAAGCAGATAATCTTAGAAATTGCAACAAATGAAGGAAAATTTGGCATCAGAATTGGAGGAAAAGTCATTGACAACATGCTGTGTCCAGATGACACAGCCCTGCTCAGAGGAAGTGAGCCGACTTGAACACTGATTTAGGCTAAAATCGTAACTTTCAGAATGGATCACCTGTGACACAGAGAAAACAAAAAGTCTCCCTAGTTGACCAATCTGAGACTTCGTGGTAAAGAACAGCACATGATCGCCCAGGGTTTGCTTTCCTTGAATCTACAACCACTATCCATGGCAGCTCAAGTCAAGGGACGAAAAACTTATTACGTTGACAAAATGTGCAGCAAAATAATTCTTTTCTTATCAAGTTGTAACTTTGGGAATTTACAGTTGCTTGTTCTAAGCCACGATATTTTAAATGATTTCATTGACAGCAGAACAACGAATAAGGAAACTGAAGAAGAATTGATATACCTGAACTATTGTTGATCAAGAATGCTGAATTACCATAGATTGCCATAACAACAACAACAACAACAAATTACTTCCTGGGGGAAGTACACTCAGAATGCTTTTTCAAAGCAAGGAAGGCAGCCTTTGTCTTACGTTCCTTGTTGTTTGATTTGGGTTTTGTTTGCAACTCAGGTTAGGCTCCTAATCTGTTTAGTCTATAAATATTCATTGAACAATAATTCTCTACAATGCATCATGCTAGGTGCTTTAGGACAGCTAAAGCTGACTCTGGAAGTTCAAATGTAACTTTAAGTTTTGAAGGGCAGGAGATATGTCAGAGTTAAACAATTTTTTTTTAAAGCACAGGAAGAAATGCTTAAAATCTCTAGCTCCTAGAGAGATGCACGGAAAAAGCACCATGGGATATAATCTTACCCCAGTAACAATAGCAACATTCAACAGGACAGTAAACAACAGATGTCTACGTGGATGCCAACACTTTGGAACTCTTGGTGCCAGTGGGAATGTCTTATGTACCTTGGACATGTTATCAGGAAGGACCAGTCTCTGGAGACAGATGCCATGCTTGGCAAAGCAGAAGGTTATTTAAAAAGCGCTCTCATGAGGTAGCCTGATGCAGTGGTTATAACATAGCAAGGCTTAGACACAGCAAAGATGGAGAACGTGGTGCAGGACACGGAAGTGTGTTCCTCTCTGGTACATAGGATTACTTTAAGTTGGAAGTGATAGAAGGCCTGAGCAGTTTGCAGGGTCAGATTCTATGACATTTAATAATAACAACAAAGAGTTTATTTTTTAAGCACAAGGAGCAAAGTCATAGAAGAAGGACCTCACTTGCTGGAAACACTACAAAAAGACAGACTGGGAGCATTGAAAGGAGAGTTACAGGGGGCTCTGGTGGCCTAGTGGCAAAACGCTGCACTCAATCCCAGACATATGCGGCTCTGCTGGAGAAGGAGGGGCAATCTCCTCCTGTACCAGTCAGATCTGATTTGACTGTACACACACCCAAAATGACAAAATTTAAAAAAAATTTAAAATAAGGAGGGGGAGGGTGGCCTGTCCTCTCCCCACCCCTCGGCAAACTCTAGTGCGATATTGCTCCGTGTGGATAACGTACTAATTCAGTGCATTCGATTTACATACAGGAGGAGCCTGTGGACTATTTCTGCTATCTTCTAATTGTCTGGAGTTTCTGATGTTATTCTATTGATTGCACTTTTCCATTGTGGGTCTCAAAGGCAGAGAAGGGCAAACAGCAATCATGAAATATGAATGAGATGCCTCATTAACTTGTGGACTTTTGAACGCGGCAACCCTCTCTCCCGCCTGTGTCATCTGTAGGAAAAGCCTGCAAACACTGCGGGGGCAGAGTGGAGAGAGAAAGGCCCTTTCCCTTTGAGGCTGCCAGATGCTTCTGCAACGAGGCCGAGTGCTGGCCAGTGCTTGCTCTGACACGCAGGGCCAGCCTGCAAGGATGCTGGGATTTCTGTGAACATCAGTGCCACTTGTATACCAAGGTCGTGTGCTGTCAGCGGCCTGCTCCAACACACAGCACGCCACAGCAAAGCGGAGACGTTCTTGAAGGCTTAGTGAATATAGATGTTGCTTAGTGAGTTAGCTGACATCAGAATCTAGATTCCATTTCCAGAGACACTGGTCCAGGAACCGGAACTTGAGCTGTACCAGGTGGTTCTGATACAAGCAGATCCTGGACCATCACGGAGGATCCACTCAGCAAGGAAGCAGTGAGATGCAGTTGAAATACCTTGTGTGGTTTAAAATATTTATAGTTTTATTATAATTACAATATACGTTCATTGTTAACAAATGCAAGAAAGTACACATTCTCATTTAAATTAAAAAGATGAAATTAAAACTAGAGGTAAACCATAATCCTACCATCAAGAAATGATCACTATTACTGTTTTACTGATTTCAGTCTAGTTATTCATTATCATTTTTTTTAAAATACATGAGTAATTAGGAAAAAGTTCTTCTCTGTGAGTAAATTCTTTGTTTTGTTTAGTTTACTCTAAATGTACTAAATGATCCACCCAAGCTCTCTATCAAGCCCCAAACAGAAAAACCCTGAGCCAAAGTTCTGTCCATGATTATTTCATGGCGGCAAACGACGTGTCTTCAGCAGGAAGCGGGGGTTTAGCACAGTTAGGGCCTGTCTCAGTACAGACACAGCAGGGGCCCTGCATTATTATTGTACCAACGCTGTCTATTGCAGAAAAGATTGCCTAAGAATTTAAAACTTTTAGCTGTTGTTGAAAATGCAGCTCTAGGCACTGACCATAAATGGGATAAAAAGAAACAGTAGCTAGTTGTATTATGATGCCACAGGGAGACATTGACAAGGGGCATGGAGTCACTGCCTCCGCTCACATGCTTGGACATGTGGTCAGGTAAGACCACTTGCAGGTACAAAAGACAGCCTGGCTGGTAAAGCAGAGGTCAGTGCCGTGGGAGGAGCCCTCGCCAGAAGGACCAGCACGATGGCCGCAGCAACCAGGTCAAGGGCATGGGTGACTGTGAAGGTGGTTCTGGACGGGTGACCTCTCTGCTGTGTGCCGAAGGCTGTAGTCCTTGTGCTGACCCCTTGTTGAGAGCCTCTCCCCTTTCGCTAACCCCGTCTTTATTACACTGATGTCTTTTCTGAAAGACCTGCTCATCTGACAACACACCCAAAGTATGTGAAACAAAACGCCACCATCTTTGCCACAAAGGAACACCCTGGTCGCATTTCCTCCAAGACAATACTTCTCATCAACACCACAATCCAGAGCCACTGATCCTCCTCCAATCTTCCTTATTAATGATCCAATTTTCACGTTCATATAAAGCAGCCTTCAGTAATTTCTCTGAAACCATTCATTTTCCTTTTGTTGCCGAAGCTTCATTAATTCCTCATATAGCAATCATTTTCTCATAATCACAAAAACACAGTGCTGTCTTTAATCTCTTTGTCATCGTCCTCAAATTCCTGTCTCCTGCCTCGGGGAAACCTAGAAGCATTTCCATGCCCTTTCGCCGGTGAAGACAGTTAAAGAATAACAACACAATTCTAAGCAATTATGACAAAGACGCACATTATAACGAAGAAGTCACACACTTGGAAGCATGTGATGTAATAATAATAATAATAAGGAAATAAAGTAGTATCACTAGGACAGAAAAGACCTTTCAAGGCCTTTTCATCTTCAGATGCTCCGAGCATTTTCAGAATTCCTGAAAATGCCTCCACCTGACACATCCTTAACTGTGAACGAAAACGAACGCCTTGGTCTCCAAGAGAAGGAGCTCTGCTGCTGTGTGGCCAGTAGCCTTGCCCAACGTCAAGGGCACCATTGTGCTGGCTAGAAGGCCAGAGCTCCTTGGAAGAGGAGGATCTCCTGTTGACTGAGCCCCCAGCCACTCAACGGAGGGTGGGCTATGACGACAGCAGGAGCAGGAGGAGTGCCTCGAGGGACCCCTTTCACGCTGACCTCTGTTTGATTAGCTGAACTATGCTCAGTTTTAAGACTTTTCCGTTTTCCTCAGTTGTAAAGTTACGTTGCTTGATTTGTGAAGCACAGACATTTTTCAGTTTGTTTCGTATATCAGATTCAGGTAAACCCAGGGTCCCTGTGATAGCTGAGGAACTGCTTCATTGTACAGCATTCACCTCACCAAGACAAGCTTTCTGGTTATAAATATTGTGCTTCAACAAACTGAATGCAGCAGAAGGGGAAAAATGACAGAAGTGTGTGTGGGTGAGAAAGGGGGTGGGGAGGCGATGGGAGGACGATGGAGGAAGAGAAGGGGATGGGAGGGGGACGAGAAGGGGGTAGGAAACAGGATAACATGATTGATTTACTTTAAAAAATGACGCTGATTCTTGGATGTTGACTGTATATAATGACTGGAAGAGTAAATGGAAATTCCAATGAAAAGATTATTGCAATAATTAGAGTGAAGTATGATCCTGGTTTGAAATCGGCAGTATACTGCTGGTTTATAAAAATAAATCCCTGCTCCGTGCCCACTCCTGCATTCTTCAGGGATGCCCATCACCACTGGGCTGGGTCCAAGCACTCGGAGGGCAGTCCCCTCTCTGCATTCACCCCCTTCGTTTGCTCACTGGCAATGCTCAGTTGCTCAGACATTATCTTCACCCCTCAGTACCACACACAGGCAGGTCATGATTCTATGCTCTTGCTCTGGTCCGAAATTCGGCCTGGACCACTGTCCACCTGTGACCAAAGGAGCCTTGGTGGTGCAGCGTATTACATGTTGGGCTGGAAGTTAATGGGCGCTTCTCTCCTGAAGAAAGCCGGGCAGTCTCTCTGTAAATCTATGGAGATTTACAGGTTGGAAACCTGAACGAAGGTCATTGTGTGTGGACATTGACTTGAGAGCAGTGAGGAGGAGAGGTACTGAGATCGAGACTATGGCCAGAGGGAAGCTGACGCGAAATATCGATGTACGGAGAACCTGATCAGCGAGTAAAGCTGGCGGTAGTTAGGACTGCCCCCCAGACAACATTCTTCAGTTGGCAGAGGTGACAGTGGACGTGCCGTTGAAGAAGGTAAGCCGTCAGGACGAGCTCTATCAGATCTGTGGTCCCAGGATCACCTTGGCTCTTCTCCAGTTGCTTGACGTAGCTGGTCTTTGGGGAATAGAGACTACAGATCAAGAGTACGACAGGACCCAGTTAGGTGCTTTCTTTAGACTGGTTTCAACACCGGGCTTCTCTTAGGAATGTGGAAACGATTTTTATTTTATGCAACCATCTAAGTTTTCTGGATCTCATTTAAGAAAAGAATTTTTCTTAACAATCAGCTTCTGATTACCCTGGTTCCAACAAGCTGCTGCTGTTGCCCCTGGGTTGGAGCTGACTCACAGCTGACCCTCCAGGGGATTTTCAGAGGCAGTAAATTTCATGGGAGGAGAGGACCCACCCTTCTCCCATAGAGAAGATTAAGATCATGTGCCACTGAGCTTGCAGCACCACTTCTTACCATTATATGTTGTTGTTGTGTACCATTGAACTGGTATTGACCCACAGCTGACCCTCCAGCAGGTTCTCAGAGGCTGTTAATCGCATGGGAAGAGACCCTCACTCCACTCGTGAAGCAGCTGGTGGATTCCAACGGGGAGCCTTCAGGATTGCAGCACAGCCTCTTACCACTAGGCCGCCAGAGTTCCCTAGTTAGTATATGAGAGATGGAAATACTTGATCACAAATTATAACCATTATAATAACTTCTGCATTTCCTAACACAGTGTTGTACCAAGTATCATTACTGCTTGTGGTCTGAGTGCTTCAGTTCGAATACATTTTTTTTCTTGTAAACTCACTAATGTCATACACTCTCGGGAATTATGTTTCTATGAGTACACAAAATACCATTCTGAAGCTGAAATACTTTTAAAATTTTTGGTTGTTGTTGTTAGGTGTCCTGAAACAAACAAACAAAATGTCATCCACAGTTTGCTGAACTGTGCTGGCTTGTGTGTTACTGTGATTCTGGAAGCTAGGCCCGGGGTGTTCTAAATACCAGCAAGGGCCACCCGTGGTGGACGCGCTCCAGCCGAGCTTCCAGACTATTACAGGCCAACAAACAGGGCTGGCTGGCCACCCGCTTCTGACAGAAGAGATTCTTTTTTTTTAAATTCTTTTATATTGGTTTGTTTACAAAATTCATGTTCGTGTGTTTCACACTATCCTTCACTCACATTGTGTTTCATACAATCACTCCCATTTATTATGTCTTATAAACTGATACACTGTTAGACTATGCCCACCATTTCCCTGTCTGAAAGAATAGGTCTTTGAAAACACTACAGACAAGAGTAGACCTTATTTTGGTTGAGTATGCATTAAGTGTAGGTCTGATGTATTAGAAGAGTTTTTCTTATGAGGTATTTTCTTTCCTAATTTTGTTTAAATGTTAAGCATTTTTATCATTAATCATAATTTCCTTTCGAATCTGAGAATATTATAATTTTCCTGTAAATGGTTGTTCTTAGCTGTCATTGATGCATATTATCTATATTATCTTCTATTCTTTTAAAAAAGAAATTGAACTTTCGATTTTCATGTTTAGCCATTTAATTCTTTGTGATTTTAGGAAAATGCGAACACTACCTTTTCCAGAGCCTAATTATCAAATGCAAAAAACCCCCCAAAACTTTCAGTAGAGTTTAGAAAAGTAATATATTGAAAGCAAGATATACCTCTTTTGACACAAAGGAAGTTTGGTTTGAGTGAACAACACAACAATTAGAAACAAAATGATGTGGAAACGGCAGTTGAGTTTACTCTTGGTGGACTCATTAGAGGACTACGAAGACAAACAATGAGGGACATTTTTACAGTGTGATTGAAAAAAAGAAAATTCACGTATAAAAATGAGATGAGCAGTTCCCGCCTCTCTTTCTAGAAACAACTGATTCTATATTGAGATTGAAAGGCAGCTTCTTGATTATGTTAATATATTCCCCTCAATGAGATGGATTGATTCAGTGACTGGGGTAGCGGGGGTGGGTGTGTCGAAGATGAGGAGATTGGCACAGAATAGGGCAGAGTTTAGGGCTGTTGTACATAGGATCGCTATGAGTTGCAGGTGACTCTACGGCACATAACAACAATAACAAATGCCATTACAAATTAGTCAATTTCATGCCGGTCATTCGCATATACTATATTTTACATAATCAATTACTATTGATCTATGCCTATTATCTATATTATCCCATGTTTTCAAGTCCCGTTGAATCTTTCCTGTTCCTTTACAACCCCATCCACCAAATAGCTTAGGTTCGCCTAGTGATTCCCCATTCCTTTTATCACTCCCTTCTTCCTTCGCCCTTCCCCTTTTTAATATTTATACCCATCTTGCTCATTAACCCTCCTATTTTGACAGGGTCTTATGCAGTATTTGTCCTTATTAAAACTGAGTTACTGCATAATGCTCTCCAGACTCTCTCATGTGATATAATATTTCCCCTGGTTGCTTTTAATATTTTTTTTAAAATCACTTGTTTAGAGCACCTTTTTTATGATATGACTTGGTATATTTTCTATCTTTCTGTTTTTCTTGCAGAGTTTTGGTGGCTCTGTATTTATAATTTTTTTCAAGCATCTTGTTCTGAAAACTTATTCAGAGACTTGAGGAATCCAGTGCATGTATAATAGGCTACTTAAGTGTGTACTTTCCTTTTTCTCTAATGTTTTTCCATTTTAAAAAGTTTGTTCTCCTCTTTCTTTGCTTCATTTGATTAATTTCTCTTCTTGTTCATGTCAATCTTCTCTCTTCCACATTTCATCTGCTGCTCATGCCAATCAGTGTATTTTTTATGTCAAACATTTTCATTTTTATCTGTAGAAGCTTTGTTTGGGTGTTTTTCCATCTCCCCAAAAGCAGACGCACTGCTGCTGAGATGATTTTGACTCCTATTTACCCAGTAAGAGAGAGAGCGGAGCTGCCCCAAAGGGTTTGCCAGGATGTACTTTTGGTGGAAGCAAACTGCCGGATTGTTCTCTCTTGCGATTAGTAGGTCTGAACCACTAATCCTCTTGTTATCCATCAAAGATTTAATTCATTGCAACAGAAGAGATCTTATTGCTCCCCATGTCATGTCTCCTCTTAAATTTGCATGTGAATCAAATACATTTATAGTAATTTTTAATGTCCCTGACTCTCCATTCCAGTATCTTTTAATTTCTGGGTTAATTCAATTAACCTTTACTGTTGGTGTTGACGTGTACCATTGACTCACAGCTCATAAAGGCCCGTCCAATGAGTTTTCTGAGGCAGGAAATCACAGGAGAGGATTGTCATCTTCTCCCACAGAGCAGCTGGTGGATTTGAGCTGTGTGCCTTTGGGATCTTGGGGCAGCTTCTTACCATTAGACCACCATTTTTCTGCTCTCTGATCAATTAATCTCTTATTATGTTAAAGACATTGAGAATTTTACCATATTAAGTGCTAACGTGAGTATTTCTGTAAGTGTTGTTAAACTCCATTCTGGAAGACTGTGAACCATTCAGAAACCGCTCTAACTTCGCAAGCACTACTTATATTTGTTAGATTGGATGAGCTCAGGGCTCAGTATCCGTCACCGTCCAGGCCTTCTGAATGCTGTGTCCATTGAAACTGTCTTATTTGACTGGAAGATGCTTTTCTCATGGCCCTGTGTAGGCATTGCCCAACAAAAGAACCCCTGATGGTAGAGGGGGCTAAGTGGTTTCTAACCAAAGGTTGGTGGTTTGAATTAACCAACTTAACAAAAGAGAAAGGCATGGCAGCATGCGTGCACGCAGGGTCACCCTCTCAGAAGGCCTGTGGGGCAGTTCTGTCTGCCCCGTCAGATCACTGAGGCAGCATGGACTACAAGACGGGGAGGCTCTTTCTGGGGATGGCTGGGCACAGTTTTTCATTCTTCTTCTGGATGATTCTTTCTTAGACTTCCTCTCCTTTCCCTGTGAGAGAGAATGTGCTGAGTTCTCAGGGGAGGCACTCAGGAGGTGCCCAGTGTTCTGTCTTGTTGTCTTCTGAGTGGAATCTCATCTCACTCCTCCAAGGCAGGGCATCTGCTGTGCACTCCCGGCTTCCCCTTCTGACTTTGTAAACCTTCAAGGTGTTGAGCTGGGTAATGACAGCTCACGTCTTGTTCCTGCCTCTCAGGAATCATTGTGTTTTGTCTCCTTACATCCAGAGTGTAGGTCTCCTTTGTTTTATTTTGTCCCCCCATGTTATTGGTTGGCTCATATGAGATGAGGCAGATCTGGTCCCTGTTAGGTGTTCTTGCTCAGAAATTAAGTATTAGCTTTGTAAAAATAAAAAAAACTTGGTTTAAACCATCTTCCTCTTTTGATAGGTGTCATTATTCCCTAGTTAATTTTGTGCTTTCAAATTTCTTCACTCATCTGTCAAAGGAATAGGGTAAGTGAGAATAATTAATTGATGTGGAACTATGTTTACATACTAACTTACAAACTACTCTTGATTTTATTGATGAGTCCATCAACTCCATAGATTTCTTAAGAATTGGGTAAAATACACAGTTTCTGTATAGGAAAAATGAAAAGCGTATTTTGGATACAGAGGAAAGTTTGTTGAGGCAAGCTCTCCGTTCTGCCTCACAACAGCATCTATTTTGTAGGTTCAAGCATGACCACAGTAACCCTTGAGGAAAACATGCCCTCGGCACGGGATAATAGAACGTTTTATAGACTCGGGTTAAGGGACTCTTTCGTACTCTATCAATACTGAGATGAAAAGAAAATGTAATATCTACACAAGAAAGAGAACTGGGACTTACAGATTGAAAAAATCTAGAGGGAGGAAAAGGTCTTGTAAAACTCAAAGTGGTTCTGTTTTAAACTCCATGTTGAACAAGGGAACAGATGTGGAAAAGGAAGAAGGGAGGTTATGTGAATGAATACTTTATAAACTTCACCCATCAAAAAGGAAACCATTCTTCATTTTAACCCCCTGGCAGAATTGAGAAAATGGCAACTTTTAAAAACATCTTAGATATTTGGACTTGAGTAAAACACAAAAGTTTAGCCCCTTGCCCCATTACACTTTTAGGAAGAATTGATTCGCTCAGTCTCAAATTTCTTGAAGTTTTGACTTATTTTATTGGGCAAGTGTCCATCATCTTTGAACCCAGAAAGAACAAGCTAGTCTAGCTCCTTTAGTTCAGGTTTTCTATATTGGCACAGGGGATATATAAATAAATGATCCATCATTTTTCTCCTTGAATCAATGATGCCCTGTACAACTGTTGTTAATAATTAACTAGATCTACTACAGAGTTGGTGGCAAGAAGCTGGGCTGAAATCCCATGGGTACACAGTTCGAATCCACCAGCTGCTCTGCAGAAGGATGGGCAACTTCCTCCCGCGAATGAACTGCCTCTGAAAACCTGCCAGAAGGTCAGCTGTGGGCTGGTTCACAACAACCACCACAGAGTTTACCAGACACCGGGCATTCAGAGGTGTCCTCAGGCAATAAAAACACTGATACCTTGTCAGTAAACACGTTTGTATCTCTGAGTAAAATGGAATTTTCATCATCCAAAAAGACTTTGCAGCTTTACAGTATGTGTATAGCAATGCATTAGGGAATAAAGTGGTTTTTCCTGCTGAAAAAAACCTGACCTCTAATGCTAAATATCTTATTCAATAAATGAGTAGAATGAATGATAAGTATTAGCATTAATATTTATTCAAGCTTAAGTATTTACACATGAGAGAGAATCAGTCCATAATTTTATGGTTGTTTCAATTGTATTGTCTTGCATAAAATATATTCACATTGGGATTTGTATTCAGAGTCTTGGTCACCTGTTGTTGTTAGATGCCGTTGACTCTGTGAGAAGCACACGTGAACTCTGCCCTGTCCTCCCCATCAGCTCTGTCTCCAACGTGCCGAGTTCATTGCTAACGTCACTGTCAATCCTTCTTACAGAAGGGTTTCCTCTTCTGTCTTTCCATCTTTCCCAGCATGGGATGTTTTTCTAAGGACTGACCCCTACTGACAACTTTCCCGAAGTATGTTTTCCCAGTCTTGTTTGAAGCGGCATCCTGCTTGTACTTTCTGCAAGGTAGACGCCTTTGTTCTTCCGGCAGTTCATGGGCTTTTCAGTACTCTTCTCCAGCTTCACAGTTCAAAGGTATCAATTCTTCTGTCCTTCTCATTTGTTGTCCAGCTTTCAGATGCATAGGTAGCAACTGAAGCTACCATGGCTTGGAGCCTGTGCACCTTAGTTGTTATACTGACATCCTTGCTCTTTAGTACTTTGGAGAGGTCCTTGACAGTAGATTTCCCCAGGGAAACCCACCTTTTGATTTCTCAATGGCTGCTACCGTAGATGTTGACTGTAGATTGAAGTAAAATGAAATTGTTGAGAACTATCTCTTCTCCATCTCTCAGGAAGCCATCTGTTGGTGCCATGATAAGGAGTTTTGTTTTCTTGATAGTGAGAGGTAACCCATACTGAAGGCTTTTGATCATTTGCAGTAAATGCTTCAGACCCTCTTCCCCTTTTGTAACGAGCTTGTGCCATCTGCATAATGCAGGTTGTTGATGAATCATCCTCCAATCCTGATGCCACATTAATCTTCATATAATTCATTTAGTTTTTTTTAAAAAAAATTGTTAGGTTACATAAAATTCAATAGAATACCCTCGTAGGGACCTTCTTAGACACTCTACATTATTTAAATCCTATCACTGATAGTTATATTACTAGACAACACCTGTTTCAATTTTTCTTAGGAAAAAATCAGGTAGAAGACAGATAAAGATAATCTTTCTTCAAAACTCAACTGCCATGTGGCGCAGCTTCTTTCTGTACTGGTTTTCTGTATAGAAAATGAAAGCTTTGATTGTTTGTGTTTTTTTTTTATTTCTAGGACTATCTAGTTTTCCCTGGGTTCTTTGTCATTGGGTCGGCATGGAGTGATCTGTTACAGTCTTTTTTGCACAAGGGGGGACGTCTCTGGGTAACTGGGGGTTAGGCAGAGCAATAGTTCCTCAGTGTGCTAACTGTAATATGCTGTTTGCTTGGTCTGCCCCCAGTGGGATTACAGTTCCTCTGGGGCTTTCTGTATTATTTTTTTAACCTATAAGAACTTTATCATTCATGTACGGTAAAATGCACTAAAAAGTAAACTGTTAAATAATATAGGAAGTATCAAAAAAGAGGGAAGGAATAAATGGAGTTGCTGAACCAAAAAGCATCAAGACCAATAGCACTGAAGGAAGAAGCCCCTGATGCTGGAGAGGTATTTGCCAAGCACAGGGCTTCAGGGCAGAACACTGAGGGAGGTGCTTGGATAGAGTCATCTTGGACTTGTTTCCTAGTGTTCAATACTCTACTCGAGCTCTACAACTCAAAGGCAGTTCTTCTTCTGTCATCTTTTGTCATTGTCCAGTTCTCTGATGCATAGCAAGCAATTGTGAAGACCATGGCCTGGATCAGGTGCACTTTTCCTTCCAAGAGAAAAGAATAACAGATCTCAGAGAAATTAGCATCCCAGCAAACCTAGGAAAAGTAACACTATGAGATTTTTTCCCCCTGTAGGGTTTTTACTTTTCCAGGAGAATAAGACCAACTGGTATATCGTGGAGCTCCACTTGGACTGTGACAACATACTAGGTTCTGGGGGGAAAGGGATGCTGTGTTTATTTTAGAAGGTGTCATGTAATATACCTGTTTCACCTACTTCACCATCTCTTCAAGGCTTTATTTTTTAAATCCCTGTATCATCATCTGGAAAGTTTAAAGACGAATGAAAACAGTACTGATAAAAGGAACAGGAAAGGGAAGCTCTGGTGGCCTAGTGGCAAGGAGCTGCAACTACAATCCCAGAGGCACACGGTTCGAATCCACCAGATGCTCTGCCGGGGAAGGAGGGACAATCTCCTGTACCAGTCAGATCTCATTTGACGGTACACGCACACAAAAATAAAATTTAAAAAAAATAAAGGAACAGGAAAAAAATACTTTATGGAAAATAACTTTGTTGTTTTACAAGAAATATAAAACATGTACAACAAATAATATCAATATCAGTGAACATCCAAATGAATTGAAGAAGAGATGTGTTACAGTCATAAATACACCATGGAACCGAAAGGAGTTGAACTGAGGGAGGTGAAATCTCATAAACTTCAAGGAGGAAATGGCGAGGGAGTTTCCCATTCACTTCTAAGGGGTTTAATGTCCAGAGATGTCAGTTCATTTTACCCAGGAGAGTATCTTCTGAACATGTTATAAGTCCAAGAAGGTCTTTGAATCTGAGCAAAATGCTAGTGTATTCTATGCAATTGCCTGCGTGCTTCAGCTCTTCCTGAGCCTTTGTGGCGATGTCCGTAGGGTCACTTTGGTCATCTGTGGAGACAGACAGAAGGGCTCTGATCCCGCGGAGAGTGTCTGACAGCGGGACTGTGCAGGTATTTGCTGCTCCTGTTACAGAGGCCCCACCATCCCATTCATGCTGCCTGAAGTTCAAGACAGATTCCACTTCCAAAACGTCTGCTGTTTCATTTACAAAACCAGATATTAGATCAAAGATATACTCACACTTTAAACTGGGTTGGGTTATTTTTTTTATTAATTACATTGACCACCAGGCACTCCTTAGGGTTTCAAGAACTGCAAGAAGAACTAACGAGTTGAGATTGAAGTTTCTACAAAGTGTATGTCGTGGATGCTGACCTCTCCTGTGTAATAAGAGCTTCGAACGGGGAGCAGAGGGATGCCGATTAGAAGTGTCATAAATTAAAGAAGCAAAGCCCATTCAGATAAACATATTTTTATAAATCTAAACAAAGTAGAAATCACTGAACTGAGATATATAGGACACAATTTCTCACCCTTAATAGAATTAATTCCTCATCTCCTTTTCTTTCTGGACATTTGAATTCCTGTTTACTTCTATAGTTTTAGAGAACCTTGCCTCTGGCATTTTAATCAAATATATTTCTTTTCTTTGATTATATCTCTGAGTTATTCCTTTCAACACATAGCATCAGTTTTTTCTGCTTGTTCTATTTATTCCTTGTAATATGCTTCAAGTCAAGGTCTTCAAAGACGTCTTCACATGAGTCAATTAAAATGTTTTCCCAGTTACTGGGCTCGCTTCAAACACGCCGCCCAGTCTTGCTTGTACTGCTCAGTGAGGTGGTTTGGAGTTTTCAGAGGGTTTGTGAATACTTGGAAATGATTTTATTTGGTTGTGATCAGAAATCACTGAAAGAAAAAAAAAAGAGCCAAAAAGGTTAGTCTTGTTTATTATTCTCCCCAGTTTCCAGTTGTTTGAGAATTATCGTTATAGTGGAAGAAACAATGAAAATATTAGCAGTGATACATGTCAGTGATGGAATTATGGATGCTTTTGGTTTCCTTGCAAATCTTTGAATTGCAAATTTTGGATTTTTTAGAATTTCTGTGATAAGTACTCTTCAGGGGGCAGGCTCTGAGAGCTTTGTGTGAGGAGCTTAATGAGTGTTGCTCTTGGGGGAAAGTGGCCTAGAAGGAGGGCGGTGATGGACAAAGGGAGACATTGGCTAGTGATGAGGACGTGACAGGGGTCTTGGACACCCTGACTTACTCTGCATTAGCACAGTCCTTCGGGAACGAGAGCAGGCTTCCCTCGCTATTTCTCAGAACACAGGTACCGGGGAACACACGTGTCTCACTCACCCACCTCCCACACCCCAGAGCACATGTGTTTCACAAATAAGAGGACGTGTGTGTCACTTATTCCCCAGCACCTCAAGGACCACACGTGACCCGCCAGGACCACCCCACCCCCAGCGGCATGGCTGTCTCTTCAGGATGTCAAGAGTCCTTGCCTTCAGCCCATAACTTCCCGTGACATGACAATGCCTTTGCAAATCAGCCTGGTTCCTTCTATCTAGACCTTGAATCCGTAAATGACAACTAGGGCCCAATTCTGCTCCACTGCCTGCTTTTTCAATAAAAGCTTTGTTATAATAAAACCAGGCCCAGTTGTTTCCAAGTTGTCTGTGGCATCTTTCCTCCTTCAGGGACAGAGACCTTGGGGCTTACAACATTTAAGACACTTTCTATGATGGAAGAGCTGACTTCTGTCTACACTTTCTTCACGTTGTGTGTGGCAGAAAGCCAGAGAGTGAATAGACTTCTGTGGCATCTTCGTTTATTCCTGTGAACACGTCACCACCTAACAGAACCTTCAGGATAAAGCTGTTTGCTGGGCACGCCGAGCGGACTCTGACGCAGAGCGCCCAGTGGACGAAGAACGAAGCCCTTGCTGGTCCTTTGCTGCCCTCCCCATCGCTGCTGCAGCCCTGGGAACAGCCTGTCTCCTCTTTTGCCACTGACTTCGGTTTTCCAGCACGATGTCCCTCTCCAGGAACTGGTTTCTCTTCTTACACAACCAAAGGATGCGATTCGGTTGTATCATCTTTGCTTCTGAGGAATAAACAGTCTGGCTCTAGTGCTTCCAAGGTTGAACTCCAGAGGTGGACTCATGATCCATTGGCCACAAAAGGGTTAACGTGATCACACTGGGTAGAATACGCCCTGCTCTGATGTGACCAGTGCCGTTGTACAAAGAGAAGAGTGTCAGAGATGGAGGTCTCAGAAAACCCGTGTGAAGATAAAAACCAGAGGGAAGACAGCCATGTGGAGATGGAAGCAGAAATGGGAGTGACCCAACAGCAATTCAAGGAAGGCCTGGGGATACCAGAAGCTGGAAGAGAAAGGGAAGGGGCCACCCCACAGCCTGCTGAGAGAACACAGATGCTTGGCCTCTAGAGCTGTGACGTGATACATCTCTATTGTTAATTAATGTTGCTGTGTGCTGTCAAGTCGGCCATGACTCATAACGACCCTATGATCAATAGCTCTGAACCCTACTCTGTCCTGGGCCAATCCCACTGTCTCTGACACAACCACCCTTATTATCCCAGTTACCGTGTCAATCCATCTCATCCAGGGTCTTCCTCTCCTGCACTGTCCCTCCACCCTTCCAAGCCTTATGCCCTTCTCCAAGGACTAGTCCCTCTGGGATACACACCCAAAGTAAGCCAGGTGGAACCTCAAAATCCTTGCCTCCAAGGAGCAGCTTGGTTTCATACTCTCTAGGATAGGCCTGTTGGTTCTCTTGACAGTTCATGGTAAGTTTATTATTTACACTCACTCAATTTGTGGTATTTTGTCACAGCTGCCCTAGGAAGAAGGTATATTGATGAATTACTAATGTGAAAAGAAAGAATTTGTTACAATCTGTGTGTGGTACCATTATATATGAGAGTGATTTGGGGCCACCTAGGCTCATGGCACTTAGACCTTCTCCTCCCTCTAAGGCTTACATCCTCAGAAATGCAAA
The DNA here is from genome assembly GCF_000299155.1 of Elephantulus edwardii. Lineage (NCBI taxonomy): Eukaryota > Metazoa > Chordata > Mammalia > Macroscelidea > Macroscelididae > Elephantulus > Elephantulus edwardii. The sequence continues at coordinate 13,473,597 of NW_006399805.1, forward strand.
AGGGAGTTGTGATGTATTGGAATTGACCTGGGGCCATGGGGTTTGCTTTTGGTTTTATGTAAACCTCATTCAAAAGTAATTCAATCTGTAAACATCACTCCCACTCCAATTTAAAACCAGCAAAAACTCACATGAAGTAGCTCCAGAAATTGGCACTGGGCTGCCTGTAGATTTTTCCCAAGTGGACAGATAATCAGTGGAGCAATGAAGCAGGAAGGAAGCTGTGGACATTACAGGAAGCTATGGATTCAGATCACCAGAACTCATTGGATCCAGGAGAATGTTTCATTTCAACCAACTTTGTTTTAAATGAAATTGCTCAGGGTACTCTTGTTTTATTAGTAGTCTTCATAAATTAATCTATGCTTACAACTTTCATTTAAAAACAACAAAAAGCAAACCTCTTGCAAAAGGAAGAGTGGCACATTCTTGATCATTTTAGTGTATAAATATAAGACCCGCCTGTGTATGTCTACATCAAAGGGGAAAGTGAGTAGGAGATTACCAGGGTCAGCTCAAGAACAAAATGATTCGCCATATCCTTCAAACGTAGACTTTGGGATGGTCACCACCGTAAGAACTTGATGTTCACAGGGATGGCTGGGTGATGCCCTCCCCCAAGCATCCAGCCCCAGTCCTGTCACTGATTCCTGACATTCCTCTGTGATCATTTGGTCCCTTTGGGCTACTAAAACAATCACACCTTTTTGAGATGCTCATACTCTTGAGAAATAATTTTAATAAGTCTGAGACATTTTCAATGAGAGATGTCAGGGTGACAGTTCTGGAGAATATAGGGAAGGGAAAAGGAAGTTTCTTTTGCATGTGAGGATAAAGAAAAGTGGTATGGATGGGGCCCAGATGTAGTGGGACTCAGAAGATACCCTGGGCAATGGGTCATGCTGGCTAATGGGGTGCCTGATGCTTCCATGCATGCAGTATTAACCGTTCACATGCTCTCAAGTGTTTGTGGTAAAACATCTCCATTCCCTGTAGGAATTGGGAGGGAGAGCTATCCACACTGGTTCCTTCCCATCCACGACTCCAGCTCTGAACCCCACTTCAGCTCTGTTCTGAATCTACACAAGTTTCCTGGACACTTCCTCCTGTGTGTTGCACAGACACATCACTTTGTCCTCTATCTTTTATTTTCCCTAAGTTTGATTTGATTTCCCTTCCTCTGTGAAGTGATACATATATAGTCTTGTTGTTATGAGCTATTAGGTCACTTGTGACTGACTCACAGTGACACTGTGTAAAACAGCTCTGAATCTCGTTCTGTCTTGAGCCAATTTCATTGTCTTCCACACCTACCTCCATGACACCAGTCGTTGAATCCATCCACCTCATCCAGGATCTTCCTCTCTTGTACTTTCTGCTACCTGCCAAGCAGGATATCCTTCCCCAAGAACTAATCCTTTTTGGCAACTTATCAGAAGTATGTGAAACACACCTTCAAAGCCTTTGCCTCCAGGGAGCAGCCTGGTTTCACCCTCTCCAGGACAGACTTATTTATTCTCTTAGCAGTCCATGGTATGTTCAATACTTTTCTCTAGCACCACAAATCAAAGACATCATTTCTTCTATTATCTTTGGTCATTGTCCAGCTCTCTGATGCATAGCAAATAATTGCAAAGACCATGACTTGGCTCAGGTGTACTTCAGTCTATAAACTGATATAATTTCTCTTCACCAGTAGCCAGGAAATAAAAAAAACACATATTGCCATTGGAAAGTCTGCTGTTAGGGACCTCTCCAGGGTGCTGAAGAGCAATGGTGTCACTCTGGACACTAAGGTGCATCTGATACAGGTCTTTGCAACCACTTGTTATGCATCAGAGAGTTGGACAATGACTAGGGAGGATAGAAGGAGAATTGATGCCTTTGAGCTGTGGTGCTGGAGAAGAGTATTAAAAATACCATGGACTGCCAAGAAAACAAACAGATTCATCCTAGAGAGGGTTAAACCAGGCTGGTCCTTGGAGGCAAGGATTCTGGGGCTTTGTCTGACGTACTTTGGACATGTTGTAAGGAGGGAGAGGTTCTTGGAGAGGGACATCATGCTTGGGTGGGTGGAGGGACAGCGCAGGAGGGGAAGACCCTCTATGAGGTGGATTGATTCAGTGACTGGGGTAATCAGGATGGGTGTGTCAGAGGTAGTGAGATTGGCACCGGATAGAGGAGAGTTTAGGGCTATTGTACATAGGGTCGCTATGAGTCACAGGCCACTCGACGGCACATAACAACAACAACAACAACAACAACAAAAACTCTAGAATGTCCCTGCCAGAAGCTTTTCCCAATGCAATTGATATTTTGATTTCCTGACTGCTGGTACCAAAGGTTGATTGTGGAGACACGAAAGCAGAAGCTGTTAACAATCTCAATCTCTTCTTTGACTATCATGATGCTGCCAATTGACCAAGTGGTGAGAATCTCTGTCTTCTTGATGTTGAACTTCAATTCATACTGAAGACTACAGTCCTTGACCTTCTGCAGCAAACAGACCTTCAGGTCATCCTCAGTTTCAGCAAGCAAGGCTGTGTCATCTGCATAATGCAGGTTGTTGATGAGTCCTCCTCCAATCCTTATGTTATATTTCTCATAAAGTCCAACCTCCCAGATGATCTGTTCCACATATAGATTGTAAAGGTATGGAGATAAGATGCATCCCTGGTATACGCCTTCACTGTTCTTGAACCATGTAATGTTTCCCTGTTCTGTTCAGATGACTCCTTCCTGGTCCAACTATAGGTTTTGCATGAACACAATGAAGTGTTCTTGGATTCTTCATTCTTCTCAAATTAGCCACAATTTGTTGTGATCTACACAGTCAAATGCCTTTGTAGAGTCAATGAAACACAAATAGACATTCTTTTGATACTATCTGCTTTCAGCTAAAATCCATCTAACATTGGTTATAATGTCCCTAGTGTCACAGCTTCATCTAAACCCAGCCTGCACATCTGACAGTTCTCTGTTGATGTGCTATTCCAGTCATTTTTGGATAGTATTCAGCAACATCTTGCTTGCATGTGATATTAATAATATTGTTTGATAATTTTCCTACTCTGCCAGCTTACCTTTTTGTTGAAATGGGAATAAATATGGATCTCCTCCAGTAAGTTGGCCAGATGGCCGTCTCTCAGATTTCTTGGCACAACCTAGTGAACATGTCCAGGGCTAAATCTGTTAACATCTTTCAACTGGCATGCCATCAATACCTGGGGCCTTGTTATTTGCTAATTCAGAGCAGCTTGAGATTCCTCTTTCATCACCATTGCCTCTTGATCATATGTTGTTTTATGAAATTATTCTGTACAGCCAATTCTTTTTGGTACAGTGACTCTGTGTACTTCTTCCATCTACTTTTGATGCTTCCTGGATCATTCAACATTCTGCCCACAGCATCCTTAAATTGTGTGTGTGTGTGTGTGTGTGTGTGTGTGTGTGTGTGTGTGTGTGTATGTGTGTATTGTTGATTGTCGTTGAGTCAAGGATGACTCCTAGTGACCTTATGAACAAAAGACTTGAAGCCTTTCTATAACTCTCATCATTTCTCAAAGTTCATGGAGTTTCCAGAGGCATGCTTGAGCAGCTGGTGGATTCGAACCATGTACTTTTGAGATTGCAGCACAGATTCTTATCACTAGGCCACCAGAGGTCCCATATATAGAAACAGCTGACCCTCCAGTGGGTTTTCAGAGGTTATAAAGCTAAGAATCACATGGGAGGAGATTTCTCTTTGTCCCTTTGAGGAGTCACTGTGCTCAAACTGGCCACCTTTAGGTTGGTAACACAGCTCCCAACACACTGCACCTCCAGAATTTCCCTAGACTGGGCAGAGGATCTTCAACTTTCCAAGTCTGATTTGACAAGCTGGACTTGGGAAGACCCACTATCACAGTCTGAGTTGAATCCTCGTGAAGGTTTATTTTCAAGTGTCTGTAATCCCAGGGGCTCTTCCAGGAATAAGGCTTCTGGGGAGAGAACCAAACGGGGCTTCTCAAGGACTACTACTCAGAACGCAATATGGTGCCACCAAACAGGCTCAGAGATGAGACCCATTCCACCCGGTGATGAGTGGGCGATGGTGGTGGCCGCTCTTCTGCTTATCTGGGCCACGTGGGAGTGCCTGCAGAAGAGAGAGTTCTCCCTGTAGGTCCTACAGATGGACCCAGGGTGCCCAGCAAGTGTGCGTGCGCTTCTTTGATGAGGAGTTTAACACCAAGTTCACGGCCATGTGCACCTACGTCCCAGACACTGACCAAGTCACCTTCGGGTCTGCCTCGTTACCTAGTACTGCCGTGACAGAGACACCATGAGGCCATGCCTGCCAGCACAGATCCACTCCTACAGTTTCGAAGGCTGGGAGTCCAAATCTGAGGGCCACATCACTCATAGAGGAAAGCAGCTGCTGCCTTCAGCACTTGTAGGCACGGCGTTGTTATCTGGAGGTTTCCATGCATCTCGGGCTTCCCTCTCATCACAGAGTTTCCTGGTGCAGGCACCTGACTCAGAGCCTTTCCTTGTGGTACCAGCGTTCCCTCTCCACAGGTCCCCCGTTTTCCTCACTTGTGAGATAGTGTTACAAGCTGCACCCTTGGAACCCCCCTTGACATTGGCTGTGATGAGATTAAGCAATGTTGTGCTACTTCCTCATGTTGTATGGTTGTTCAGCTTATTAGATTATCACATAGCTCCTGTGTTATATCATTGCTCATATTTTGGGGGAACGACTCAAGACATGATAGGGCCATTGGTTTTCAGAAGTTTCATTTACTCTAAGAAGGACATCTAATTGTCCAGCTTTGGCCTGTTCCTATGTCCTGTGGAATTTTGGTTTAATTTAGTATTCTGAATGACTCAAGTTGAAAGAACTGAAAAACAAATTCAAGCCTTGAGTTATAACACTGCGAGGTGCTTATGGGCAAATTTTTGAATGATCCAGAAAGCATCAAAAGAAGATGAAAGGAACACAGCTACTGTAACACAGAAATATTTCAGAAAATACCTGAACAAGAACCAGATCAACTTGAAGAAGGTCAAGCTGCACTAAAGACATTGGCAAGGATTAGGCCCTAGAAATTGAGGTGATCACTACTGTCAGGTGTCAACTGACAGATGCAGCCCTGGACGTGCTCCTGTCTACCGCAGGAAACTCGAAGAGGTCTGTCCATATTTGTTCCCATTCCCAAGAAAGGTGACCCAACAGAATGAGGAAATTGTCAAACAAATCATTAATACCACATGAAAGCAAAATTCTGCTGAATTTAATTAAAAAATGGCTAGAATATACATTGACAGAGAACTGCTTGAAGTTCTAGCAGGGTTTAGGAGAAGCTGTGTACCACAGACATCATTGCTGATGTCGGAAGGATCCGGGTTGAAAGCAGAGTACCAGAAGAAGACCATACTATTTGTGTTTTATTGACTATGCAAAGATGGATGACTGTGTGGGTCATAACAAATTATGGTTAATATTGAGAAGAATGGGAATCACAAAACACTCAATTGTGCTCATGTGAAACCTATCCCTAGCCCAATGGGCTGTTGTGCTAACACAGAAAGGGAACACCGTATGGTTTAAAATCAGGAAAGACGTGCGTCAGGGCTGTATCTTTTCTCCATACGCAGTCAGCCTGTAAGCTGAGTAAATCATTCAAGCTGGGCTCTGGGAAGAAGAATGTGGCATCAGGATTGGAGAAAGACTCATCAACAACCTGCATCATGAAGATGACACAGCCTTGCTTGCTGACAGTGAGAAAGACTTAAAACACTTTGCTACAGAAGACCAAAGACTGTAGCTTTCAATATGGAGTGCTTCTCAACATCCAGAAGACAAAACCCTCCACCATTGGTCTTGATAAGCAACATCACGATAATAGAGAAAAGAGTGAAGTTGTCAATGATTTCATCTTGCTTAGACTCACAATCAACACTCTTAGACCAGCAGTCAGGAGATCAGGAGGCGTATTGCATTCAGTCACTCTGCTGTCAGGGACCTCTCTGAATTCTAGAGGAGCAATGACATCAGCTTGAAGACTAAAGCATGTCTGATTCAGGCTGTGGTCTTTTCTATTACTTGCTATTGCATCTGAGAGCTGAACAATGAAATAAGGATGTGAGAAGAAGAATGACTCTTTTGGGCTGTAGTATTGGAGAAAAGTACTGACTATCCAATGGACTGACAAAAGAACAAAAATGTCTTGGAGGAAGTGTAGACAGTGTTCGCTGGAGGAAAATATGACAAACTTGGTCTCACTTACTTTGGGCATGTTGTTAGGAGACACTTTTCCTGGGAGAGGAGCATCGTGCTTGGAAAGACGGAACACCTACAGAGGAGAGGAAGAACCTCAGTGGGGTAGACTGGCACAGTGACTGCAGCGATGGGTGTCAGAGATGATGAGGACGGCACAGGACAGGACAGGGCTGAGATCTGCTGCTTACAGGGTCGCTATTAGTTATACTCTAACTGATGGGATCTAACAACAACAACGTCTAATAGGGAGCTCTGGTGGCTAGTGGTAAGAAGCTGCCCTGCCAACCGAAATGTCTGAAAGCATCAGCTGCTCCGCAGAAGAGGGATGTAATCTTCTCTTGTGTTGTTTGTTGTTTTGTGCTGTTGAGTTGGAACCGACTCATAGCTCGCCTTTCAGCAGGTTTTCAGAGGCAGTAAATCACAGGAGAGGAACAGCTGGTGGCTTTGAACTGAGTGCCTTTGGGATTGCAGAACAGCTTCCTACCATTAGGCTACCAGTGTTCTTATGCAGTTTACGGCCTCTTACAACCTGCTAGGGAGTCATCTGGGAGTTTTCTTGCCAAATACCTATTTCTTGAGTGTAGACTTTTCATTTATTCTGCTCTTACCATTCAGCATTCACTAACAGTTAGTGATACGAACAGATTCCGCTTCAGCTGCCTGGCTGATCATCCGCCGTAGCTCTGAAGGAACCTCACAAACCTCCCTCAGCCGCTCTTTGTAGGTGTGTGGAACCCAAGTCCTGGGGTGGGGCAGGGGGGAGAGTACATTTCACCAGATGGCAGAAGTGGGAAGAGAACTCAGGTCTGTTGTCTCTAAATCAAAGGTACATTCAAGTCTTAATTCTCATAGCAATTTGGATCATTCATCGCCTAATCACTTCCTAGATTAATCATGGTCTGCCTTCATCCTCAGAAGCATTTTTCAACTTCACAGCTAAATTATATCAATCTCAGCTTAAGTTATTAATCCCTTTGCTGATTTTACATTCAATTTATGGCATGGTGTTCTATTTCTTTTACTATTTTTATTTCCCTTCTTTTCAGAAAAAGCTCAACTGAAATGATTCCAAACGCCCCTTACTTAACATGACACAGTATTTGAATGCTGCACGGTCAACAACCTCACTAGGAAATAAGCTCAATTTAAACAGTTCTGATTTTCATCTCAATGCATGGACATCTCTGTCACTTCGTAAAATATCGTGTGCAGAGGGAATCTCTTTTTAAAAAGGTCAGAAATCTTTAGGGTTTAGTGAATCAATACCGTCTATTCAAGGATGAGCCAGCACTCGCCTCTTCATGACAACCAATGGACACATTTATAAAAGCAATTGAAGGTGTCTCTGCGAGGCATCTGCACAGTTTAATTTCATGAGGAATTGGATATGGATGCGCTGCACTTGAACAGATGAGGAGATGAAATGTCAGCCCAAGACTTTGGAGAATTGGAAAATTGAGGTTGGTAACAATAGAAGATTAAGTGTTACAAAAAGAAGTGGATTAATCTTTCTTTTTGAGTCTGTGACCACACCCTCTTTTGCAGTAATCAGACTTTCTCAGCATGTCGGGACAGCATGGGTTTTGAACACGAAGCCCATCGGTGTTGAGGTGGGTTGGACTCCTTGGCAGCCCAGGGATGCAGCTGCTCCTGTTTTCCTGGCTGCAGACTTGAGGAGAACGGCTCACTCTGCCTTTCTTCTGTGGTAACACCGGGTGGGTTTGAAACTGCCAACTCTCAGGTTAGTTAGTAATCAAGTACAAAGGGTCTGAGCCACTCAGGGAAGAAAAAGAAACATCCTCTCAACTCAAGCAGTAGGTAACATCAAGATTAATGGAGAAAAGGTTGAATTTGTCACACGTTAATTTCACTTTGAGCCACAATCAACATCTCTGGTGGCTGCTGTTGCTGTTCTTGGGCATCACAGAATTGACTAGGACTCGGCGGCCTCTGAATGACGTATCTAAATCACACCTGTCCTATACCAGCTGTATGATCTCCAACGGCTTGAGCCCACTGTTACCGTCACTGTGCTAGTCCACCTTCAGGGGAGTCTTTCTCTTTCTCAGACCCTCCGCTTTCCCCAGCATGACGTTTTTTGCAAAGACCACCCTCATGGTAGTATGCCCCAAGGATGTGAGGGCAAGTTTCCCCTCCTTGACTCTTAGGCGCACCCTGGGTGCACTTTGTCCAAGACAGACTTGTTCTCTTGGCAGTCCATGGGATATTTAGTACTCTTTGAACATTAAAAACACATCTTTTTGTTTTTATTTTTCTTCGAGTCAGGTTTAACAAGTTATATTGATTTTTCATGCAATCATTGATAGACATTTTGTTTGCATAGACAGTAATTATCGTTGATTAATGTTGTTAATTTATTGCCATGTCTAATGAACCTTTTACAGTGTGTTGCCTTTGCCTTCCCCCATTTCCTCGATCTGTTAATTTTCACTCCTCTCTTTCTCCCTTCTTATCCTGACTAAACTTCCAAGAGTACTTCCGGGTGTGAATACTTCCTTAACATTTTACAGAGGCCATTTTACACAATACTTGTCCTCTAATGACTGATTGATGTCACCTAGAATAATTTGCTCTATAGTCATCCATGTTGTGCAGTGTCTTCACAAATTTTTGATCATTATTTGTGATACTTAATATCCCATTGTGTGAGTATATCACATTTTCTTAATCCATTTGTCTGCTGATAGACACCTGAGTAGTTTCCAACTCTTTGCTATTATAAATAATGCTGCCATGAACTTGAGGGGGTGGTGAGTATTAGTTTTTGTCATAGGCTCTATTTCTTCATGACATATGTACCTAATATGAGATTTCTGTATCAAATGATATTTCTGTTTCCAACTTTCTAAGGAAGCGTCAAATTGCTTTCTGCAGTGGTTGTGCCATTTTACATTCTCACCAGCAGCGGATGAGCGTCTCAGTCTCTCCACAGCTGTTACCAGCTTTTGTGATTTGTTCTCTTGTCACCCAGACAAAGCTGGAAATCTCTCTTTTAAAGAGAATGGTCACCTTTTCCCTTTTAAAAAAAACTTCTTTTTTATGCTGGTTTGTTTACAAAGTTTGTATCCATTACTTTTCCCATTTGCTTCATCCACCAACAAGGGTCACTTTTCAGTGTTGCTTTTTGATATTTCTAGCAATGTTCATGTTTAAATTGTGTTTTTGTTTAACTCTGAATTTGTGGAATAATCTGTGAATCAACTGTATGTCACATTGTTGGAAGATAAGCATTTTAAGTTGAAAAAGTAAGTAATCATAAGCAGCAAATAGTTTATAGGCTAGAGAATGCTGTTAGCTAAAATTGGGATTGTTTTTATTTATCAAAAAGTTGCACAGGTGATACAGTTCCAATTTAAGTTAGAGATAAGAACAATAAAATGAAAAGGTAATAAATATGGACCTGTTCCTTAGTAAGATGTAACTGGGGGTGTACAAGGGCTGTTCCCAGGGGTATAGGTTCAAACAATGACATCACTGTGGTGGCTGACAGAAGTGTCATTAAAGCTTCAGGATGACTTTTCCTCACTATAAAGCTTCCAATTTTTCCATAGAGCATTGCTGTTATCTGGATTACCACTACCATGTTTTAATAGTCTCTTGCCCAAAACAATCAGAGAGAGAAAACAACCTTTCAACAAGTAGTAAATCTATATGACAGGTAGTAAAAAAAAATTATGCAAAATTCTAAGATGTCACATTATGGAAACAGATACAGTTAAGAGAATTAAAAGAAAACATAACATGCATTCATTTCAGCAGGAAGGAAGGAGACCATTAAAAATTAGGAGTCTTTGAGCAAAGTCTCAGATGCAATATAATTTTACAGCACAGTTTCCCAAGTTGTCGAAAGTGAAGTATTTATGGAAAGCATGATGTAGTGAGAAAGAGAATATCTCCTCCTCTGCGAAACCTCTGGTGGCCTAGTGAGAAAAACCTGCACTGCCATCCCAAAGGTACACGGTTTGGATCCTTCATCTGCTCCATGGGAGAAGGATGGACAACCTCATCCTGTGTGACTTACTGCCTCTGATAAAAAGTCAGCTATGGATGGGTTCCGACTTGATAGTACACAACAACAACAACAACAACAACAACAACAACAACAACAACAACAATGATTGAAGGAGGCTGTTGCAGCTGAGTGGTAAGAAGCTGTGCTGTAATCCCAAAGGCACACGGTTCCAATCCCCCAGCTGCAATGGGAGAAGGATGGGCAATCTCCTGTGTGACTAACTGCCTCAGAAAACTCACTGGAGAGGTGATTCCTACCTGACATATTCAACAATAACAACACCACGTGGACCCGAGGGAGCTCTGTTCGCTTAGACGTAAGGAGTTATGCTACCAGCTCAAAGAACATGGTTCAAATCCACCAGCTACTCCATAGGAGAAAGATGGGCAGTTGACAGACCCTGAAACCCTGCTGGAGAGTCAGCTGGGGGTCAGTTCTGACTCAGCAGTCCAGAATAACCCCACCCCCCCCCGAACCTCGAGGTTGTACCATCTCTCTTCATTTCTATACTTAGTGGGACACAGTTTGCCCACAATTGACAGTGAGTGGCAAAGGGATTTATAATGGCTAAATTTCAGATACTTTTAATTCCTAAAAGAAACTGATATTTTTAACTTTTTAAACGTAGAAATTATTGCAGATAAAAAGAAAGTTGCCAGAGTAGTAAAGAAGGCCCAGGCTGCCTTTCACTTTGTTTTCCCGTGTTTGTGCCCACTGTGACGGAGAAGGACGGGCCCTCTCCTCCCTTGCAATCACTGCCTCTGAAAACCTGCCGAGGGTCAGCTGTGGGTTGGTTTCGACTCTACAGCGCACAGCAGCAACGCACCTGCTCTACCTGTAGTGTACTATCTTAACTGGGAAGTTGACATTGGTACAATGAATAAGGAAGCCTGAGTAGAACTGGTGTGTTTGAAATGTAGTATTGGGAAGGATGACGGATTATAGCACGGACTTCTGAGAGAACAAGCACATTTATCCCGGAAGAGGTGCCATCAGGACACGCCTCAGAGGCAAATGTGGTAACGCTTTGTCTCAGCTCCTTTGGACATCTCGGCAGGAGGCATCAGTCCACGGGAATGAAGCGGTGTGCTGGGGCAAGTACACAGTCCTTGAAGAGAGGACGAGTCTCACCGAGATGGACCGTTAGGGAGACTGTACGCTGGGCTTGAGCGTGACGGAGATCGTGAAGAAGGCACAACAGTGGGAGGTTCCCATCTGTTATGTGTGTGATCTCTGTGTGTCTTAGCCCCACCACACCTAGCACCAAGGTCATTGTCATTTACAGTGGAGTTGGAACCGACCTATAGCTGACCCTCCGGGGGGTTTTTAGAGGCAGTAAATTGCATGAGAGTAGAGTGCCCATCTTTCTCCTCTGGAGCCCCTGATGGATTTGAACTGTGTGCCTTCAGATTGCAGCACAGCTCCTTAGACTAGGCTGCCAGAGCTCCACTGCCACCACAACCCTAATAAGAGGCATTTCCCCCCCAAGGTTAGCGGATAGTTACTGCTGTCAAGACACAGAACTGTCCCATCACAACAAAGTGCGTGCTCGCTTTCCCAACAATCCCTTTAGCATCAAATGCGATACCCTTACCCAACACCTCAGCCTCCGGCCGACTACTCCCTGTCTCCCGTAATAATACTTATCCCAGAATAGTATCTCAGGAACACCGCGCAAGTCGATCATACCGCATTTACCCTTTGATGTTCACCTGGTTGTTCTTTGCCTCTGTGTGGAGTCCTGGGGATCCATCTATGTGCAACACTCGACAAAGTCATCACTATCATCCCAGATGCTGTTTCCCAACTTGTATATGGAAGTCTTCATAGGAAGGGGACCGCAGAGTGGTGTCTGCATTACATTAGGGTTGGAATTTGTTTAAGTGGCTCTGGGTTTGACCCTCTGTCCTGTACTCAGTTAACAGCAGGGCGCTCTAACTGTTGTGTCCCCCAGGGCTCCGTGTTTACACGCAGTTAACAATTTTGCATTTTGAGAGGTTTTATTTTTACAAAGAGGAACTGAGATTTTTTTTTTTTTACTTGAATTCTAAGTTGTGTGGTTTTCACCAAGCACACAGCCTCTCCAGGCTTTAAGGAAATGGAAAGCCACAGACTGGAGAAAGTATTTTTCTAAAGCTGGTTTGTGTTTTAAGCACTCAGTAGTTAGATGTATACATTGGTAAGTACATACAGGTAACGCCGACTCCTAGCAGCCCTGCACGACAGAGCAGACACTGACAGGGGTTTCCAGGCTGGGATCTTAAGGAAGGCTGCTTCAGTGGACAAGTGGGTAAGGAGCTGCCCTGCCAACCACAGGGATAAGGTTCAAATCCCCTGGCCCTCTGCAGGAGAAAAATGGGCAGTCTCCTCGTGTGTAGTTTATAGCCTCTGGAAACCTGTGGGCAGGCCAGCTATGAGGTGGTTGTGACTTGATGGCGTGTAGCAACAACAATAAGAATCTTGAAGCAAGGAGCCGGGTTCCGCCTCTCAGGTAGAGCTGCTGGTGGGTCTGGATTGCTGGACTGTTTGCAGTCAGATGCTTAACCACTGCATCACTAGGGCCAATCGTCTGACTGTGTACATTTAAGAAATACTTTAAGAATACTTTAAGAAATACTTATATCTTTCCACAGAACTACTAATTTTTTAAAATATTTTATTAATTTTAAAGAACATTTACAGAGATTTTGGATTTCCATTCATTCATTGTTGAATTTTTTTCCTGCCCACCCCTCCTCCCAAGTTCACTCTTTGAAAAGTAAAAGAAAAATTCTTTCATGTTATACAATCCCCACCGCACCCACCGCCGAGTACACTCCACTATGCAGCCTTCATTCTGGACTCTTGTCATGACCATAATACCCAATCATATATTGCTTTTAAACTGTTCTCTCCCTCATCTGTTTCAATGCATTATACATAATTTATC
>NW_006399805.1:13488375-13526726 GCF_000299155.1 Elephantulus edwardii
TGCTGAGTCTTTAGAGTTTTCTAAGTATACTATCATGTCATCAGCATAGAGGGATAATTTTACCTCCTCGTTGCCTATTTGGATACCTCTTATTCCCTTCTCTTGTCTTATTGCTATTGCTAAGACTTCCATTCTATTCTTATATTCTATTGTCTATTCTTACATTCTCTGTTCTTCTATTCTCCTCTTTGCCTCTAGTAGGTGCTGTAACACAGTCAGGTGACTTAACCATAAAACAATAGCAATGTGTTTGCTTAGCATTCAGGAGGTGCTGGAAATGCACCTCCAGGAGCTGGAAGGACCAGTCTCTCTCTGAAGGCTTGAGAACCGTGTCCTTTCTTGCCTCTTGTTGCGTCTGGAGGTTCCATGGCTTGTGGCCCCAACATTTTGGCCTCTGTCCACATGCGGCCATCCCCTCTCTGTGTCTCTGTGAGTCATCTTCTCTTCTTATAAAGACCCTAGTCTTTGGAAGTAGGGCCAGCCCCATTCCTCCTCACTGATAACACTCCCAGATGCCCTACTCCTGAGATGCCTGGCTCACAAGTATGGGAGGAAGGGCTTGGACTATCTTTTGGTGGCTGTGACTCAGCCCAGAACAGTGATGCCACAGCCTTCTCCAGACCTTCACTTAATGAGCTGTTAGCGCTCCTTGAGCCTAGTCCCTATCATGGTGTCTGCAGAGGCAGGAGGTTCAGCTGATGGGCTGGTGGCTTTCATCTGACATCACGTTTGGAGAAGTCTACTCTGAGCCAGCACATTCAATGCTACATGAAATCAGTGGGTGGTTCTCTAGCCTGAAATGCAACTTAAATGTCACAAAAACAGAACAGCACTTTGGAAGCTACACTCCCACAGGACTGCATTTTCCTTTTCTATTTGTATCACTGCAAATTGCAATGTATTTATATTATTCATAGCTTAGCGTCCATAATACCTTCTGTGAAATAGGGTGCAATGTGGAATAGGATGTTGGGTTTTGGATGTTGTGAGCACCATGTTACTATGTATGTACAGACCCAGATTATGCCCAAGTACAGTACTTTGCCTTTATCTTCTTTTATAATTAGGACTTGAGTGAAAGTATATAGAATTTATAAACGTACAGATTCGTTGTTTTGTTTGCCAACCTTGATGCAGCCCCTTCAGCACGCCAGGCTCTTCCCACGCCCTCCCTGTGCTGCTACTTCCTGCCATCCTTCTTCTCTGTCTCTTCCTCACTTCATGTTGAAGGAAGGGACCCCCTGTTCTCACTGATGACACTCGGAGCCCTGGCACTGCTGTCTGTCCCTCCCTCTTCCTCCTCCTCCTCCTCCTCCTCCTTCTTAGCTCCTACAACAATACAGAGCCATGAAGGCCAATGGTCAGCTTCCAGGAAGCAGTGTGGTGAGTCTGTGCTGACTTCAAGCCATCACAGGGCTGTGCTCAGGAAGGACAAGTATCGAGTGTCCTTGGAGAGCTGAGAGAAATATATCTAATGAAAATGCACAACCTGAGAAAAACTCAAAACATGGGAAAAGTGAGGTCAAGAGAGTTGTACCATGAGTGAGTCCCTTAGTTTCCTGGAATGTGATGTACTTCTTCCCCTTGTGATGTTTTTGCTCTGTGCTGTTTCCATTCCTCACCACTCCATGCACTTGTTAGTTCAGGACGGAGGACAAAAGACAGCTGTGTCTCGGAGAAGGGAAAGCCAGAGTGCTCCTTGGAGGCAAGGATGGTGAAGCTTCGTCTGACATACTTGGGGCACGCTGCTAGGAGTGCTGCTCCCTGGGGAGAGACATCACGCTTGGAAAGGTGGAGGGTCTGCAAAAGAGAGCGAGATCCTCCACCAGGTGGTCTGACACAGTAACTGCAGCTTTGAGCTTGAGTGTGTCAGACTGTGAGGATGGCACAGGATAGGACAGGTGTCAGGTCTGCTGTTCATAGGGTTGCTATGAGACATACTTGACCAGACAGCACCTAACAACGACCACAACAACATTGTGCCAATAAACTTCTGCATGAAGTCTCTGTCTGAGCTCGCTGCTGGGACTGTGGGAACATTCTAGAAAGTCAGGCAATAGATCTCCTCCTTCCATGGTCAGGGTCGTGCTGTCCAGGAAGAAAGAGTCACAGTTAGGCACCTATTAACCCATTTTCATCCCAAGCTTGGGAAGCTTGGGGGCTTTCCAGCTGTTCCTAGAAGTCTGGTTACACATTTTTTCTGCTCTCAGAAGTGTGGGGAAAGGTTTAGAGCAAGGAACGCATGAATTTTCTCAGGCCTGTCATTACTCAAAGCAATCCTGGTGGAGTAGTACTTAATGTGTTGGTCTACTAACTGAGAGGTTGACAGTTCAAATCCAGTAGATCCTCTCAGGTAGACACATGAGGCAGTCTGTCACCTAAATGGATCCAGCTTCAGAGAGTCAGTCGAGGACTGATTGTTATTAGTTGGGATCCTGCGTTTGGCCATTATCAGAATTTGATGATCATGGGGAAGAAGAGCCCTGCCTCTGGTCGACCAGCTGCTGGGGCTGATGCGATCACAGCAGGAAGATGTGCTGAAGCCTAACCTCCTGTGCGCCCACACTGGGTGGGTTTCTGAGAAGCACCTTTCCATTTTCTGGTCACTATTCTGTGTAGCACCCTCAACGAAGGCCACAATTTGTGTTTCTACTAGTCTCTAGTTTACATACATTTTTTTCAATTTTATGTTGGTTTGCATAGAAAAATTAATACATATTGTGTTTCCTTCATATACATGTGTTTCACACATTCCTTCATTTACGTTGTTTTATATTATCATTCCTGTGCATTGTGTTTATAAAACCAGTCACCATTGACTTCTTTCTGCTCTCACCCCATCTTTCCATGTGCCCTCTGAGCCTTTCCTAATTCCTCCAGCCGCTCCCTCTACCCACCACCCTCTATGCCCCCATGATTTCCCTCCTCCCATCCTCAGTCTCCCCCCCTCCACCTTCTACTAGTCTCTATTTTGTCATCTATATGAGGCGGGTTACCTGTGGGTTCAGGGCTGAGGATTTTTGTTTTCTTGATGTTGAGACATTCAGCACGGATGTATGGTAGGCTATAGTCTTTGATCTTCTGTGTGTTTCAAATCTTCACATTCTACAAGCAAGGTGTGTCATCTGCATGATGTAGGCTGTTGATGAATCTTTCTCCACTCCTGATGACACGTTCTCTCAGCATACTGATGGCAGAGGTATGAAGAAAAGATGTAACACTGATACACACTTTTCTTGATTTTAAACTGTGTAGTGCTCCCTTGTCCTGATGAGACACTGCTTCTTGGTCTATGTATAGGTTTCACGTGAGCAAGGAATTCTAGAATTCTCATTCTTCCTGATATTCAATACAATTTACTTTGATCCACACTATCAAATACCTTCGTATAGTCAATAAACATTTGAAACATTTGCTGCAGAAGATCAAAGACTAGAGCCTCCAATGCGGCTGAATAGTTGTTCATCTCAACATCAAGAAAAAAAAATCCTCACCATTGGACCAAAAAGTGACATTGTGATATGTGGAGAAAAGATTGGCAGGGAGAAAAGTACAAAAATGAATGAATGAAAATCCAAAGTCTCTGTAAATTTACATTCAAATTCATGAAAAAAATGATAAAGAAAGGATGGTAAAGAAAAGAAAATAAAATGGTGCTGGAGCCAGAGGGGGAAAAAAAAAGATTGAACTTGTCAGTAATTTTATATTACTCAAATCCACACTCAACACCCAAGTTAATGGCAACCAAAAAATCAAATGATTTGTTGCCCAGGGATGATCTATCATTAAGAACTTCTTTAAATTGCTAAAAAGCAAGGATATTAGTTCAAAGACTAAAATGTTGCTGATCTGAGCTATGATACTTTCAATTGTTTTACAGCATCTGAAAACTGGACAATGAATTAGAAAATGGAAAAAGAATCCATACCTGTGAGTTGTGGGGTTGCTGAAGAGTGTTGGATGTCCCGTGTACAACCACAAGAACAAACATCCGTCCTGGAAGGAGTGCTGCTGGCCCAGTGCTAAGGAGCTGCGCTGCCCCCCAAATACACGCAATTCAAATCCACCAGCTGCACTGCAGGAGAAACAAGGTCAGTCTCCTCCTGTGCAATTAAGTTGCCTCTGAAACCCCCGGGAAGGTCAGCTATGGGTTGGCTCCAACTCAACAGCGCATAACAACAAGCATAAGAACAAGCATGGATGTCTTGCAGGAAGTGTGACCAAGGTGTTCCTTTGAGTAAAGATAGTGAGACTTCGTTTCACACAGCGTGGATGTGTTGTCCGGAGGGAGAAATCCTTAGACACTATCTTTTGAAAAGATGAGGGCCAGTGAAAGAGACGAGGGTCCTGTAGGAATTAGTCGCCACCATGGGTTTGAGGCTCGTGGAGAGGTGGAGAGGGTGAGGATGACGCAGAACAGGGCCAAGCTGTGGCCTGCTGTTTATAGAGCGGCTGTGAGCCGCTCAACCGGACAACAGCTCGCAACAACCACCGTAAGCTGTGTACATATTGAGGTATTCTAATCTCCAGTGTGGTTTGGGAATTCATTTCTTGTACTTTATTTTTTCCTCTCATATGGGTGACTTTCTGCTGAGTTTCCAAGGCCGTCAATCGCATGAGTGGATGTTGCTAATCTTTATCCCATGGAACCACTGGTGATTTGAACCACCAGAGAGAGACGTGCTGCAAGTGGTTTCTAAGTAACTGAGTCTGAATAGTTCACTAATATGGTTTCAAATTTCATGCTGTCACATTTTAAAAGGAACTTTCTGTGGAATTTTGGTGTCGTATCTTTGATCTATAACCAACACTCATGGAAGCAACAGTCAAGAAATCAAACAACAGACTACTCTGGGCCAATCTACTGCCAGCAACAAGTAGGTCTGTCTTGGGAGAGGTCCATGCAGGGTGCTCCTCGGTGACAAGGATGGTGATACTTCCCTCAGGTGCTTTCAGCATGCGGTCAAGAAGGGGTGGTCTCAGGAGAAGGACAACACACCTCGGAAACTAGCGGGTCATAGTGACCACGGCTACACTTGACCAGAGATTTTGGTAAGGCACAGGGTCAGGGGTCATTCTGCTGTTCATCAAGTCACCGTGAATTGGGGTGGACATCAGGGTACCTAAGTACAACATCAAAGAATGGCAGCTATGATAATGTGACAAGGCAGCGGAGCTCTGTAACTTCTCTGTGTGTGTGCCAGGATTTTGTTTTAACCGAGTGTTATATTGGTTTGCATCAACCAGAATGACGCTTTGAATGCAGATCTGGGTAAGTGAGCTCAGACCCATTCTGTAAAGATTTTCTAAGAATATCTTGCCACTGTTATTTTTCATGTGGAAAATACAGTATGCTATCATTTAAAGAGTATTATTGTTTTAGGTGAATTAATAATTTTTGAAGGTTTCAATTTTAGTTTCTAATACTGTCAATGTGAATATGTTTTACAATCAACACTAAAGCAAAAGTTTTGCAATCCCAAATTATTACTTTAATTGTGGGTTGTGAATGTATTTGCCATGATAAAAAATGATCTACCGCTGTGAGTCTGACTTACGACGCCCCTTCCTGGTTTCTGGGCTGTGGTCACTGTGGGAGAGCCGGCCCATCTCCCTCCCTGGGAGGACCTGGTGGATTGGAACCTTGCAGTCCTCATCCAACCCATAAAGCGCTCTATCTCCCAAGCTCGTTCTGTAAAATAACCACAGCTTGCCTACCAGGTGCTCCTTGAAGTACAGATATTCAGTAAGATAAGGAACTCATTTAGTTCAATCGCAATATGTATTTATAATGATGAAAATGATAGTAATTTGGACCTGCAAAGCTCTTGTTTTTGTTTTTACAACAAAACATTTGCCATTTCACCATTCTTGTATTTCCAAGGGACAGAAAAACCAGAGTGTCTCCAGCTTTGATGACCGGCAAAGTGTCCACTGTGGATGGTCTGATTCATTCTTCCATTCTCTCTGGAACTTAGCCGAGGGTCCTGCTTCAGGCTGTAACTACTGACCAACCGTCTTCAGGTCAGAACAGCTGGCTACACAGAGGCACACATCTGCTCTCAGCTGCTGAGCTTCTAGGGCCATGGAGTCTACAAGAGCTTTAGAAAAGAGAGACGGTTCCTTCTGCACATGATGGAGAGAAAGAATAAGGGGAAGAGATCAGTTAAAGGAACCGTATTGAAAGGAAGATCTTCAGAGAGAAAAAAAAAATCCGTCTTCTTTCTAAGGGTGAATGTTGAATATAGTAAGTTCAAAAGAGGCGTTTAATACTTACCTGGTAGGGGAGATACTATCATTATGCAGGTGGTTCTCCCAGTCGAGACTTATCCATTGCAGTCCGGATGTGCTGACCTCTGCGATTGCCCCAAATGTGGGAAACTTGACTGCATAATTTGTGGGAGAGAGAGACTGCATTCGTACTTTCCCCAATAAAAGAAAAAAAAAATAAATAAAGAGGCACCTAGAGAGTGCTTATAATGTATGACTAATAAAGCTTATGATATATAAATTATAAGGGCTATTGTTAATAATTTATCACAGTAAGGAAAAAGATGAAATTTACAAGTATTCCAGTCAACATGCTTATTATTGTTTTTATCAATAAACAAAGCTTGCCAAAGTAAGGCACCTGACAGCAGCACATTTGATCACCTGTGATACAAAAAGAAATACAATTTACAAGGTGAGGGCACTGACATTGTAAAGATTTAATACTTGAATTTAAATTCACTTTATTTAAAACAGAAAATTTTCAGAATATTATTTTAGTGTGGTATCTTTGTCAGTTCATCAGAGCAAGCTATTGGTTTTTAAAATTCATTTTTCTGTTTGGAATCAAATTGAAGCCAAGTAGATAATTTTCATTTATTATCGATTAAGTAGCACAAATGAACCATAAAATTTGTATCCTTGTTTCTTATGCTTTTTAAAATGCTTTCTACCCTATTCTCGTGCAATGAGGCTATTACCCTGGGTAAAAGTTACTGAATACTTGGCGACAAGCACACGCGGGGGGAAGTGACACAGGAGAAGATCTTCAGTGCAAAACAGAAACCTCTCTCTCCTGGAAATGTGCTTACCACTAAGATGTTATTCAACATCAATTATAATTATCATCATTTTAAACAAGCTCAAAGAACAAAAGACATTGCTAATTTTAGAAATAGACTTTAGAAGTGATTTGAGATTGAACATAATGTGGAAAATAAATTCCGTATCCTTAAAGGTAACTGCCTCACTCTGTTAGGGTGTGGCATGGTGGTGGCTTCAAGTCTGTGCTGCCGGAAGCCAGTCAGGCAACCAGTATTTTGGAAACACCAGGGTCCCTCAGTGGACAGTGTCCAGCAGTGCTGCTAGACTCAGCCAGCCAAGGACACTGATTTGGCCATTCGCAGTGGAAAGGACCCTTAGACTAACTAATGTCACAAGCACACACACAGGGTGTGTGCTTCGCCTGGCCCTGTGCTGCACTCGCCGAGTCCATGGTGTGCTCGCCGTGTCCGCAGTGTGCTCGCCATGCCTTGCGCTGTGCTTGCTGTGTCCATGCCGTGCTCACCCGGCCCTGCTCTGCGCTCGCCGTGTCCATGGTGTGCTCGCCGTGTCCACAGTGTGCTCGCCGTGTCCACAGTGTGCTCGATGTGTCCACAGTGTGCTCGCCATGTCCTGCGCCATGCTCGCTGTGTCCTGCGCTGTGCTCGCTGTGTCCACAGTGTGTGTCCCACGGCTGAGCGTCTTCTCCTTTGATGCCCTTCTACTTTTCTAAGCACGATGTC
The DNA here is from genome assembly GCF_000299155.1 of Elephantulus edwardii. NCBI lineage: Eukaryota > Metazoa > Chordata > Mammalia > Macroscelidea > Macroscelididae > Elephantulus > Elephantulus edwardii. The sequence goes on from NW_006399805.1 coordinate 13,496,151, forward strand.
CTTCTCCAGGCTCCAAGTGTGTGAGAGAAGTCACACCATCTTTCCTGCTAAGGAGCACTCTACTTTTAATTTGTTTGCCAGCCCACTACTTATCAGTATCGCAGTTCAAAAGGATCAGTTATTTGTCTTTCTTGTTCATCGTCAGTTTTCACATTCATATGTTGTTGTTGCTGATTGCCTTCCAGCCAACCATGACTCATAGCAACCCTGTGAACAAAAGGCCTGAAGCAACTTTTGACATTGATCAAAGTTCATAGAGTTTCCAGAGGAAGTGGATGCCACTCCTGCTTCCAAACCTGTCATAGTATGCTATTGTTATGTGCCACTGAGTCGCCTGCGATGTACAGTGACCCTGTGCACAACAGCTCTGAACCCTTTCCTGTCCTGAACCAGTGTCACTAATTCACCCTAGTTACTGTATCAATCCATCTCATCCAGTCTTCATCTCTTGCACTATCCCTCCACCCTTCTGAGCATGATGTCCTTCTTCAATCACTGGTCTCTCCAGGCCACATGCCCAAAGTGAGGCAGAACTTCAAAATCCTAGCCTCCAAGGAGAGACTTGATTTCACCCTCTCCAAGACAAATCAATTTGTTTTCTTGGCAGCCCATGGTATGTTCAAGACTTCTCCAGCACCACAACTCAAAGATCTATTTTTCTTTTGTCATCCTTAGTCATTGTTCAACTCTCTGAAGCATAACAAATAATCGAGAAGACCATGGCCTGGATTAGGCGCACCTTTGTTTCCAGACAGACATCGTCACTCTTCAGTAATGTGGAGAGGATCCTGACAGCAGATTTTCCAGTGCAATTTGTCTTTTGATTTCCTGACTTCTGGTGCCAAGAGTGTTGATTGTGGATCCGAGCGAACTGTATTTGCTAACAACCTCAATCTCTTCTCCATCCATCATGGTGCTGCCAACTGGCCTGGTGGTGAGAATCTTTGTCTTCTTGATGTTGAGCTTCAATCCATATTGAAGACTACAATCCTTGACCTTTGGCAGCAAGTGCTTCAGGTCTTCTTCAGTTTCAGCAAGCAGGGTTGTGTCATCTGTATATCGTAGGTTGTTAATGAGTCTCTTCCAATCTTGATGTCACATTCGTCTTCATAAAGCCCAGCTTCCTGAAACATCTGCATATAGATTGGAAAGATATGGGGGCAGGATGCATCCTAGACACATTCTTTTCCTGATTTTGAAACTTGCAGTGTTTTCTTGCTCTGTAGGTTTGCATAATGCTGTAAGATTATTTAATATTCTTTTATAATGGAACTTATATGATATTTTGCCTAAATTATAATAATACTGCTATATTTTTTTGAAAGTATGACCACCTTTATCCATGAACTAAAAATAAAAAAATTAGAATATTAATCTAAACTTCCCTCTTGTTAAAAGGGCTTTCTAATAATCTAAAGTTGACGTTGCTAGCACTTGCCAAGTGTGCTCTAACCGGCAGTGTTCCTTCTGCCTGCCCACCTCATCCCCACCCCGCTGTATTTATCCCCTGATGCAGCTGCTGCCTGGATGCGAAGGGAGCCTCTCCCTCCTTTTCACTGACCGTCTGCTGGACCGAGCGCTGTCCTTCTCTGGAGACTGAGCCTCCTGATAGTACACTCAAAGCACATGAGACAAGATCTGGCCATGTTCATGTTCAAGGGACGTTCTGGCCATGCGTTCCCCTCTAGGCAGTTGTTCTTGTTTGTAGAAAGCTGGCTGTTGTTATTTTTAGACGCTGACTCAGTGACCCTGTGAGCCACAGATCTGCCCCTCGCCCTGTCCTGCATTCTCCTCCTCAACTCCAACAAGCTCAAGGCCATTGTCACAGTCAGCGTGTCCATCCATCTAGGTGAGGCTCTTCCTCTCTTTTCCGACCCTCCTTTCCCAGCACGATGTCTTTCCCAAGGACGAGCCCTCCGGATGATGTGCCCAAGCCTATGAGACCGAGTTTCCAGGTCCTTGCCCCTTTGGAGCACTCCGGCTGCACTTCTCGAAGACAGATCTGTGCGTCCTTTTGGTAATCCATGTGATATTAGTGGGAAGGAGTTGCACTGCCAGCGGCAAGCTGCTCCGACCCACCAGCTTCCCCATGGGAGAAAATGAGAAATCTGTGCAATTTACAGCCTCTGAACCACCTCTAGATAGTCAGTTGTGAGCTGATTCTGACTCACTGACCCATAACAAAGTCTCTAACACCACAACCCAAAGGGGGAGATTCTTCTATCATCCTTATTCATTTTCCAACTTTCGGATGTATTGAAATGGATCAGATGCACCCTAGTCTTTAAACTGACAGCCCTGTGTTTTGTCACTTGAAGAGGCAGCATGTCAAAGGAGTTCTGATGGCCCTTGGCTGTGATTTGAAGGTGGCTTTTGAACCCTCAGCTGTGATGCAGGAGAAGGATTTGCAACCAGTTCCCCAGAAGACTGCAGACTAGGAAAGTGTAGGGGGTCGTGCTCCTCTGCCACATGGGGTCATACTGTTTGGAATCTACATAGTAGCACATATCAAACAAACCCCTCAAACCTACTGCTGTCAAGTCTGTTCCAATTCCTGGTGACCCACTTGTGGAGCGTGGCTGGTGGAGTTGAACCTCCAACCTTTTGGTTCCCAGTCTAGCTTTCAGTGAGCTACAAGGTTAAGGCTCATCATAATAGCAGCAGACATGGCTGAGTTACACGAGTCATCGGAAGCTCTGGAGGGCTGACGGCAAGTCCAGGGGCAGAGCAGCAGGTGTAGCTTTCTGTGTTATGTTCAACCTACCTCTGCTGGCCTTTCTGGAACCTCATTCTGATTCCTGATAAACTTCTCTGCAGGGTGTTCTTAAAACCCCGAATGCCAATGAGATGCAATGATTGTGTTTCCTCATTGCTTGGCTCTAACTGCCTACTAAACTCTTTGCCTGGTTTTGCCTCTCTTTAAGACTGAAGTAAAGCGTATTCACAGTGAGGAAAATTGTTCTTGTGGCACGACTCTTCCCAACTTAAAAAGGGGCTGAGAGAGAAACCCGACAGCAGCCTCCAAAATTCCACTGCATGAGAGAAACAGCGCCGAATGGCGGGTTTAGCCCCAAGTGAAATCACTCCCGTCGCACAAAGTGCAGGCAGCTGAAGATTTATTTGACATTGCTGACACCACGGCAATGGCACAGCTCTCGGGTGGCACTTGTAGCATAAGGGAAGGATCATTTCTCTTTGGAATCCTCTGTATTTGTTAATTAAACCATCATTGCTCCGTGCGTGCTCTTCATGAATATAAATGACTCGCACAGCCGAGAGCTTGCGTGCGCCCGCATCCTGTATTAGCAAGGATTTGCAGGAGTGCGACAAGCCCATGTGGTGACATATTCAGGGCTGACTTCCCAGCACTGCAGCCTTGTCTAGGTAACCACTTCGTACTCAGGATGGAGCCCAGGAAATGGCACAGTTCTTGCCCTGGCTTGTGAAGGTTACACCACTTACCAGAGCCTAGCGGCTGACCTGGTACAGTGACGCTAGCAGGAGCTCGAGCGTGCTGGAGACAGTGAAGATGTCACAGACAGCGTCACTCTGAGACACGGTTGACTCGACTACATCTAACAACAGCACTAACAGTTAGCACACCTTCAGAAAGTCATCCTTACCAGCAAAGTTGGTGAGAGCTCTTCTCACATACTTTGGGGAAGTTACCAGGAGTGTCAAGTCCCTGAAGGAGGACATCTCACTGGGAAAAAAGAAAGAGTTGATGAAAAAGAAGACGGTGCTCAAGGAGGTGGGCGACCCCAGCAGGGGGTTTAGACGCAGGAGAGGCCAAGGATGGTGCAGATCGGTAGGACTTGGTTCTGCTGGACACAGGATTTCCATGAGTTGGAGCCAATCTGATGTCACCTGGCAGCCACAGGGAGTATAGCCTCCCATCGGAACTCTTCACCTCCAATCAAACTCTTCAGCAAGGATTTATCAGGGTACCCACATTTCTTTCCTGTTGGTGCTGTGCATTGTGGAGTCAGAACTGGCCCATAGCTGACCCTTGAGTGGGTTTTCAGAGACAGCAGATCACACAGGCGGAGACTGCCCATCTTCATTCTGTGAGCAATTGGTAGATTCGAACCACTTGCCTTCAAGTTGGGCGTGCAGCTTCTCACCACTTGGTCTTTGTCCTCAGTCGGCATTCTCCGTCCCGCTGTTTGCCGTATCCAGCTGACGGCTCGTGCCCAGGGCCGGATCTCACTGGCATACAGGCGTCATGGGGCAGAACTTCTGTTTCGTTCTCTGTGTACTTCCAGTGCTCACACAAAGGTGCCAAGTAGTAAATGTTTGATAAATGATGTCAAGACAAACAACGATGCAGACAGCAGAGAGGGGATGTGTGTGATTATAATGCCATCTTTCTTTATAAGCTTGATAATAATAGACTAATTTCAAATTCTGAATTATAAATAGTGCAGCACACACTATACAATAAATGTCACAGAACTCCAAGTAAGTGGGGGAATCTAATTACTCCTCCACATCAGTGGACTTCTGGCATTCTTTGTATGTTGAGAATTTTCCCACAAAGAGTCTCATTTGCCTTAGTGTGAGTCCTGTGTCCCCAGTGTTGTAGCGGAGTCCTGTTTTAGAGTGTAAAGGTTGTTGTCAGGTGCCACCGAGTCCAGTGCGACTCAGCAATCCTATGAACAGAAGATCTGAACCCTGTTCTACTCTGTGCCGTCCTCACACTTCCTTACAGGATTACACCCCATTATTTATCTCAACAGTAATATTTTTAAAATGATACATTTTTATTCTTTTATTGACTCTGATGACAGTCAGTTTGTATGTTGATTGCCATGTTTATTCTTCCAAAATGATAGCCAAGTTGTTTGTTGGCGCATTTAAAAAATGAGGTTATGAGTTTCTAAATGATGAGAAAAATGTTACCCAAGTCAGTGCTTGTTTTTCTAGCTTGATTCAAGAAGAAGGAATGAGTTAGATCATCAAAATCTAAAACAATGAGTGTGCTTCTTAATACGGAATGGTCTCTGGGTGATAAAATGGGATTATACTTCAACTGTAACCAGAAGGTTAGTGGCTTGAGTCTCCAGCCCAAAGAGTATTGGAAGAAATTCTTAGTAATTCACTTCCAAATAAAATCAGCTGTTGAGAAGAAGTTTCTGGAGGACAGCTTTATGCTTGGGACCACTATGTGTCAGAATCTATGCATGGCATTTTCTCCTACCATAAGCTACAAGGACATAAAGTATTTGAGGCTTATATCTACAGTCCACTCCATATTAAAACAGTTCTTTCCTGCCACTCAGAAGGGGGGCAAGAGCTGTGATTCCATAGAGAAGGGAGATTGAGAAGGTACGTCCACCATTCTTCTATGGTATCTCTGTCTCAGACTACAGAACTTCTGAAATTGATGCCAGCTGCCTAAAATGTTCTTTTTAGTGACATCTCTTTGATTTCATGAAGGGTTGAGCCCCTGTCTGGGCTCCAGGCCAGCAGGGGGTTGGCTGAGATGAGCAGGTTAGTGACAATGCCAGCGGACGGACTGTCACAAAGCATATGTGTTCCCACAAGCTGGCTTCCTTGGTGAGAACGTGGATCCAAGGGATGGGCAGCTCAGAGCATCTGCAGAGCAGGGCAGAGCAGACAGAGCAGTGCGTAGTGAGGAGAATCAGCGGGATCTACTGCGCCGTGTGAGTGCTTACTGATGTGTGTGTCTATATATCTGCATCTGGATCCGGGAGAAAGGAAGAAGAAAAATGTTTTCTTCCCTTTGCCTCAGATGACAAGGGGAGTAGCTCGATGTAAGCTTTCAACTCTAATCTGAATGAAAGATGTGAATATGCTTTCAGGGGAAATCATATTTTATCTCAGGGAGCTTGCTTTCTCATTCATACATTTATACTCAAGAAAATGAATCAAACTTGCCCTTAAAATTCAGTATGTGTGGTAGAGTTATGGATCTGATGATGAGCTATATTTTCTGCAAGTTGTAAATCTTATAGGATTGGTGCATGCTAGTTTTGGCCAATTTAGCCACCTTCCAATTTTATTTTTCTTTTACCACCAAGAAAGCAAAAATCTGTACAGATGGCTTTTCCTAAATGAGTTGTAGGTGGTCATTGCAGGACAGACACTCCACTAGAGCAGCAACTGAAAGTGCCAGGAAGGAGATGACTTTAAGGAAACAACGGTTTTCACTGGTGATCATGGTGTAAAAAGGTAACCATGTGTATTGGGTCGAGTAGTAGTGGTGGGAACTGTATAGGGAAGAAATGGAAATACTTAGAGTTCAAGAAAACTCTAATCATTACAAACCAACTATCAGCCCAGCCTTTGTTTAGAACCTACTGAATTGAACAAAAAGAACCTTGGGGGAAATACGGGTAAAGCATCACACTGCTGGCCAATGTGTTGGCGGTTCAAACCCACTATGTCCTCCTTGGAAGAAGGCCGTGTCTGTCCACTGCCGTAGGAGCGCAGCTCTGTCGACTCGAGGGGCCCTTCTACTCTGTTCTCCTCCGTCAGGATTGACTCAGGGACTGTAGGTTGTCAGAAAAGAACAGAACAGAAACACAATCCCCAGGAACCATTCAGTTCAGTTAACATGAAAACCCTTTCTTTACCCAGCTTTTTATGTGCATTTAGTTAAAAGAAGAAAAATTGTCTCAGGCAAAATTATAGAGAAATTGCATCAGAGGATTGCACACTTTCAATGGGTTAGCTAATCTGTGACTAGTAATGGAAACAGCAGATTCCTGTTGGGTGGTTTGCAGCATTTCATCATTTACAAAAGTAGTCATTTCGCTCTGAGCAGTTTGTACTTGTCTGCATGCGTGCATGCGCGCGCACACACACGCGCGCGCGCATGACGCACACACCCACACCCACACATGCATACATACACACACACACACACACGCACGCACGCACACACGCAGTGTCTTGCCTGATCCTGGCTGTTCTCACTCACACAGCCCTACACTATGCTGCGGTCGCTGCCTTGGTCCAGCTTCCTGAGCCTTCTCCTCTCTTCACTGATCTCTGTCTTTCCAAACGTGAAGCCCTTTGGAAAATGGTTACTCCAGATAACAAACCCAAACTGTGTGAGATGAAGTCTCAGCAATCTTGTTCCCAAGAAGCACCCTGGCTTCCTTTCTGCCAAGAGAGGCTTATTTGGGTTTTTGGTTTTTTTTTTTACATTCACAGAATAGTCAATGTTCTTCACCAGCATTAATGAGTCTAACTCAGCAGGGGAGATGCTGGTTTGAGCCCAGGCACTGAAGGTAATTAGTCAGGCGCGGGATGGAGAACAACCTGAAGTAAGAGAGCTTTGCCAGATGTCACACAGGTTCGTGGGCTGCATCCCCGACGAAGCCGCTGTAACCAGGCTGCTCAGAGCAGATCTCGAGAAAGTGGCCGCATTTCTCACCCAGGGAGTGATCACATCGCATCTACCACACTAGAGGGCCCGAGGCAATCAATCGCAGTGGCTCTCGGCCTTACCAAACAGAGGACCCGAGGCAGTCACACTGGCTCTCCGCCTTCCCTGTCGCACTGAGGAACCCTGGCCAGGGCTCTCGACGGTTTCTGATTCGGATGAGATGCTCCTCCTTTGAGGACATTTTCATTATCAGTTGATGATCTTATTGCTACCAAGGACCCAAATCCACAAGATGCACATTACTCGAAGGCCACGGGCATCACTGGGAAGCATCGCCTTCACTCTCCATTTCCGAAATGAATATCTGATGGCAGAGGAGGTGTTCTTAATAGACCAAAGTGGTTTAAAAAAACCCCTATGACAAATAGTTTATTTTAGACTGGCTAAAATAGTAATGATCAGATTAACTATGCTCTGAGTGTATCTCTTGCTACTTCATTATTACTGAAGTCACTTTTACATTTAAATAACATCTCCATCTCTCGTTGCCTTTTTAAGTGTAAACAATGTTATGGAGACTTAGAGACTTTGAGGACATTTATTCTAACTTCCTCATTACTACTATTGTATAACCATTTTAAACAAGCAACACGCAAGTTTTGCACAGCCATTTAGAGGCTGTGCCTAATAAGATGAGTTAGGTCATCTCGGGAGCAAGCTTGGAACATGCTGCTGCTCTTTGGAGGTAATTCCAGGAAGAAGAGTGATGACAGTCGTGGGCATTTACTTTCCAAATGTTAAGCCAAGTGAGTTCGGCTTACTTAGAAATCATTACCCATGCTGCCTCTTTACCGACTTCTGGAACCACAAAGTGGATGGCTTGTGGGAAGAGGTATTTCTCAGCTCAGGGCCCTGGAGACTGGAAGCCAGAGACCAGGGTGGTGGGAGGACCACATGCTCCCGGTGGGTGGTCTCTAAGGAGGGCTGCTTCCTTGTCCGCCTCAGCCTCTGGCAGCCTTGGGTGCTCCTGGACTTGCAGAAGGATTTCCCTCCTCTGTGTTTTCTCATTTTTCATAAGGGCACCACTTAGATGAAAAGAGCCCTGTAGAAACAGCAGGTCAAGTGTTGGCTTCTAATCAAAAGGCCTGCCCTTGGAACCTGCCAACCACACCAGACGGCAAGCAGGAGACACTTTGCTCCCATAAACCTTTTCAAAACCTGAAACCTCCAGAAGCAGTTCTGCTGTGTCCTTCAGGCTCACCTCTGTTGGGAATTCAGAATCTGCCTGGTGGCAGGGGACACAGAAGTAAGCTCAGGCTGAATAGGACCGGCCCTACTCTGCTTTCACCTTGCCAGCTTAATGGATAAGTTAGAAACTTTAACATCTCTGGGGGACACAAATTGCAACATTGAGAGATGCTGTGGACACAATATTGAATGATCCAGGAAGCATCAAAAGAAGATGGAAAGAATACACAGAGTCTCTGTATCAAAGACAGTTAGAAGGCACTGAAAAGCTTCAGGAAGAATCATGAACAAGAGCCAATCATAATGAAGGATGACATTGAAGCGGTACTAAAAACATTGGCAAAAAAATAAGGCCCCAGGAATCAAGGGGATTCCAAGTGACACGTTTCAGGGACCTACCAGATGTTCAAGCTGGGTTTGGCAGTGGTTATGGCATCAGGAAGATCATTTCTGTTGCCAAATGAATCCTGGCTGGAAGCAAATAATACCAGAAGAATCTCTATTTGTGTTTTGTTGAATGTGCAAGGACGTTTGACTGGGTGGATCATAACAAATTATAGCTAATCATGAGAAGAATGGAAATACCAAAACCCTTAAATGTGCTCATGAAAAATGTATACCTGATCAAGAACTTGTAGTCAGACCAGAGAGCAAGGAAACTCTGTATGGTTTAGGATCAGGAAGAGTATGTGTCAGGGTTGTATCATTTCTCCATACCTATTCATTCTGTTTGCTGAGCAAATAATTCATGGACCTGGACTCTGTGAAAAGGAATGTGGCATCAGGATCAGAGGAAGACTCATCAACAACTGGCATATGCAGATGACACACCTTGATTGCCAAAAGTGAGGAGAATTTGAAATGCTTGCTGTAGGAGACCAAGGACTATAGCCTTCTGATGGATTACATCACAACATCAAGAAAACGAAGGTCCTCACCAAAGGACCAAAAGTCAACATTACAGTAGATAAACAAAGTATTGAAGCTGTCAATGATTTAATATTGCTTGGATCAACAATAAATACCATTAGTACCAGCAATCAAGTAATCAAGAGACGTATTGCACTGGGCAAGTCTGCTGTCAGGGGCCTCTCCAATCAATATGGGGGAGAACAACAATATCAGTTTTAAGAGTAAGGTGTCCCTGACTCAGGTCCTGGTCTTCTCAGTCACTTAATATTCATCAGATAGCTGGCCAATGAATCAGGATGACTGAAGAACTGATGCCTTTAAGTTGAGGTGTTGGAGAAGAGTGCTGAAGGTGCCATAGACTGTCAAAAAAAATAAACAGATGTGTCTTAGAAAAAGTGCAACCAGAGTGTTCCGTGGATGGAAAGAGTGTGAAGCTTCGTCTCTAATTCTCTGTATGTGTATCGAGGCTAGGCTGTTCCTTGGAAAAGGATATCATGCTGGAGAGATGCAGAGTCAGTGAAGACGAGGCAGACCCTCAGTGAGATGGGCTGACACAGTGACCTCAACAACGGGCTGTTGTGTGTCAGATGGTGCGATGGCCCGTGATAGGGCCCGGCTCAGGTCAGCTGTTCATAGCATCACTGCGAGTCCTACCAGATTCAACATCATCTAACAGCAGATGTGAGCCCTGTGATGCCCAGCTCGCCACACATGGTCACCTCTGTCCCTAGCAGCTAGGCCAGGCCTCGGCACATAATAGGAACTCAACTGATAATTGTGGAATGAGCTAATGAAGTCCAACAGGTAATGACCGCGGTATAGTGAAGAAGATAAGAAAAAAAAAATAAAGTTATGGATAATTAATTAGCCAGTTGTGATAACTGTCCTGAAGGAGAAAAGAACCCTTTCCTGAAAGAAAAGGAATTCACTTAGAAAAGAGCTGAACGATGACATGGACTTGAGGAGGAAGATGCTAGGAGGCGGGGAGGCTCTCCTTGAAGCTGACGGTTGAGGCGTGGAGGCGGAGAAGGTGAACCACCAGGAGTTGGAGAACAGCGTGTTGTAGAAGCAGCACACAAAGGGTTCAAGGTCATGAGGGAAAGCGTGGCTGTGCAAAGAGCTAAAAGAGGTCAATGACCACTCAAAGGTTAGTAAGGAGCTATCACTGTTGACGCCATCAAGCTGTGACATCTGGTGATCTCGTGTACATCAGGGCAAACAGTGGTCTGACCCCATCTCCTTGATCGCTGGTGTGTTGGAGCCCACTGTCCTGTCTAGTGAGTGAATCATCTCATTGAGGGCTTCTCTTATTTACATTGACCTTCTGTCTTATTGAGCATCATGTTCAGTTCTTCCATACCAAATACATTGTGTTTTCCTAATAATGTGTCTGAAGTAGGAAGCCGATCTGACTCAGGTCTGGTTGTTTATTTCAAGACTCATTGGTTCTTCAAGCTGTGCACAGGGTGTTCGGTGTGCTTTACCAGCAACTCAGGGGCCTGGCGTCAGTTCCTCAGTCTTCCAGTCCAGCTTTCACATGCGTGTGAGGTCATTGAAAAGACAAAGGCAGGGCCAGGAGCACCTTAAGACGGCTTTGATTTTTACAGAGGCAGCAGAGGGATCCAGCTCAGCTGGAGAGAGGGAGCAGGGGCAGGTGACTCGGCCCACCTATTCTAACAGTATTAGAACTTAGTTTTAGTGGTAAGGATTTGGGCTGCCAACATGAAGTCACGTTGTTCAAATCCAACAACTGCTTCATGGGAGAAAAATGGGCAATCTCCTGTGCAATTTACCACCTCTGAAAATCCCCTGGGGGGGTCAGCTATGAGTTGGTTCTGACGTGACAGTACACAGTAACAACGGCAATAATTGGAATTTCCTGTGTTCCTTAACAAAACCCCAATCAAACTGAGAACAGTGATGTGCACAGATGTTAAAGAACAAACAAACAAATCTGCCTGCACACCCTGTCCTTCCTGTGCCCAGCGTGCCCACAAGGTATCTGTCTGTTCACTGGGCACAAGTGAATGAAAGGAGAATGGAGCTTGCAGGAAAATTTTGCTTTCTGTTCGAGGTGTAAATATGATTGGCACTTGCCTTTACCCCTTCCTGGAACACCCGTGATGCCTGGAGCTAAGACCATCATCTGTGACGAGGAAGGGAAGGCCAAGTAATTGCAGAGAAGCCAACCCTGACATCTCTGAGATGCTGGACCCACGTGAGAAGCCTGCTAACTTGAGACATCTGATGGGAGAAAATAAACCTTATCTTTCAAAGCCACTGCCAGCCAGATTTTCTCTTGCTCATTCTTTAATGCATTTCTGATTGATGGAGAGAGAGACGAGATGGACAAAAAGTTGCCAGGCTAAAGACAGAAACGTAAAATATTAAAGAAGATTTTTTTAATTATTATTTGTATAAAGGAACATCCTAGAAAATGCAGGGAAGGCTAGATTCAACAGCAGGAGAGTTTTCTGAATAGCAGAACGAATGAAAAGGGCCCAGAACAGACACCTCTGACTCCATACCGGGGTCATGTCCTCATTCCTGGCTTCCTGCTTAGCAGTTGCCCAATGACGGGCTGAGCATGAATGTCCTCCAGTGTCGCCGAGTGGCCCAGCCCATGGCCTATGATGTCAATGACCACTCCTATGCCCCTCCGAGTCTGGGAGCTCTGTAAATGCAGACATGTTGATTCTTGGATGTGAAGGTGAGGGACGTGGCCTTAGTTTTCTCCATAAAATCAATGGAGGTAGACTGGAAGGATTGCTGTGGGCCCTGAAGGGTCATGCTGAAGCCGAGCGCCATGCATTATTCATGGGCTGGGTCTGCAGAGATCTGGTCTTTCCTGAAGATACTCCTTCAGGGCAGCAAAAGTGGGGGAGAGGGTGAGTCTCACAGAGGCTCCTCTGACAAACATGGTGAACACAGTCAAAGTGCAGGATAGAAGGTTGTGCACCCGGCGAAAATGAATACAAATCTCCGAAACATCAATGAGGAGAGCCCGGACGACTTGACACTGACAATGCCAAGACTCAGAAAAGTCTCGCCGTTGTGTATTTCGTTGTTCTCTTTAATGCAGTAAGATGAATGAGAGGGGGAAGGTAAACAGCACAATGCTTAAAGATTCATCAACTTTATTTATTTAATACCAGCGTCCACAGCTTGCCAGGTATCAGTGCTGTAGACAAAGGGAATGTGAAAGTCATCACTTCTGGTTTCCTTCTCCCTCACTTACCAAAAAAGTGATTTCAAACAAAAATCAGTTTATATTCAACATTGTTGTGGTTGATTGCCTTCGAGTCAAGCACGACTCATAGAGACCCCAGGAACAAAAGGCCTGAAGCCCCTCTATAACTATCGACACTTATCAAAGTTCATACAATTTCCGGAGATATGTTACTTAGGAAGCAGATGCCACTAGAAAAAGAAATCAAATAGTGAGGTCACATAAAACATACTAAGAGAACATTTATGAACTTTTTTTTTAGTAAAATGGTATTTATTATATGAATAATACAATGCTTAATAAGGAAAGAGAGGTAAAATCTTTCCACTTCATTAAATTTCCCTGATCACACAATTTTCCTGATGTTTGTTTATTTCCTGTGAATTGTGGACCCATCCATGATGCGATCACTGACAGTTCAGTCTTTTCTTACATCTGTCACGATGTTGCCTATTGACCCAGTGGTGAAGACTTGTTTTCTTAATGTTGAGATGGAATCCATGTCGAAGGGTGCGAGAACATTTATGAACTTTTAATTGGCTCTTTTTTTCCAAGTTTGGTCTTTTACTCAGGAGAAGTGTAAGTCTGTAAACATGAATTCTTAGAAAATGTGTCAGGAAACTGCTTGTACCGCAGGACCCTCTGTTGTGGCAGAAGAGATGACCCCTTGGACTGACCACTTGGTGAACAGGATAATATGGGGGGTGAGGATGACCCAGGAGGTAGGGACAAGGAAGGCAGTCAGGGGTGGGAGTGGAAGGTGCAGTGGGGTGAGGGACCGCTCTGTCCTCATGAGCTGATCTCTTTGGATGGGATTCAGAACACATGGCTGCTTCCAAGAGGAGGCTCTCAGCTGTCAGGAAAGAGCCACTGAGGCCAAGGGCCATGGCATGCTGGACTACAGCTGCTGTCCAGGCCATGTACAATGTGACTCATGACCAATCCCTTACACAGGCATCCTCACCCCTCAATATTGTACGCTAGCTGGTCAGTCCAATGGTAAGAAAAGATCCATCTCTCCTGAGGGCATTGGAAAAGAAAAGGAAAAAAAAAAAGGTGCCTGGGGTTGACGGCATACCAACCAGGGAAGGACGTCAACACTAGGCATTGTATTTCAACCACAAGACACAGTCCTGGATCTGTTCTCTAAACTGTGCCAAGGAATTTGGAAGGCAGATAACTGGCCAACTGAGTGGAAGAAATCCATCTTCCTATTCCCTAAAAAGATGATCCAATAGAGTATGGATATTGTTTTTAAAAAAATCATTAATATCACATGCAAGTAAAATCTTGCTGAAGAGCATTGAAAATAGCTGGATCAAAACAACCATGAGATATCATCTCACCCCAGTAAGAACAGCAAAATTTAACAGAACAGTGAGTAAGAAATGCCGGCAAGGCTGTGGAGAAACTGGAACCCTTATTCACTGTTGGAGGAAGTGTAAAATGGTGCAACCACTGTGGAAGGCGATATGGTGCTTTCTCAAAAAGTTGCAAATAGAGATTTGACCCAGCAGTTCCACTACTAGGAATATACCCTAAAGAGACCATAACTCACATCCAAGCAGATATATGTACACCCATGTTTATCGTGGCTTTGTTCACAATAGCAAGGAGTTGGAAACAACCCACATGCCCATCAACAAAGGAATGGATAGAGAAGCTGTGGTATATTCACACAATGGAATACTATGCTGCATTAAAAAACAAGGAACTCATGCAATATTGTTCAAAATGGGTGACCCTGGAGGACATTATGCTGAGTGAAATATATCAGTCACAAAAGGTCAAATACTACGTGGTACCACTGTTGTAAAAGAGGACTGACATCGGGGTTGGGGGGAGACTGATAAAGATGGGTTCAATAATGTACACTGCATTGAAACAGATGAGGGAGAAAACTGTTTAAAAGGGATATGTGATTAGGTATTTTTGTCATGACAGGAGTCTAGAGCGAAGGCTATATCGTGAAGTGGACCTGAGGGAGGGTTTGTAAAACAATGAAAGAAATTTTCTTTTACTTTTCCAAGAGGGTAGTGTACTGCGGGGAGTGTTGGGAAGGGAGAAAAGTGCAACAATGAATGAATGGAAATCCAAAGTCTCTGTAAATTTTCATTGAAATTAATAATAAAAAAATTTTTTTAAAAAGAAAAGAAAATGTCTGGAATGAGTACATCAATAGAAACTGCCAGAAATTCAAGCTGTAATAAGCACAAAGTCCGCGTGAAGGAGTTCACCGTCTTTCCTTTTAGGCGCATCCTGGCTGCAATTTCTCGACTTACTCCTTGTTTCAGTAGTCCGTGGTATGTTAATCGCCACCCCCCCCCAGAACAGTTATTCTAACAGAATGAGAATCTACAATTAGAGGCACTTGTGTGTGTGTGTGTGTGTGTGTGTGTGTGTGTAAAGAGGGCTGTCTAACGTGTGTGTGTGTGTGTGTGTGTGTGTGTGTGTGTGTGTGTGTAAAGAGGGCTGTCTAACGCAAAGGCACGTGGTTCAAAACCACTGGTTAATCCAAGCGAGAAGGATAGGCAATCTCTCCCCTGATTTTAAAATATCTCGAGTATGTCAGAGATTGTGAGGATGGCACAGAACAGGACAGGGTTCACTTAGATCTGTTATTCATTGGGTCGCTGTGAATTCTACTCGACAGCACCTAACAACAAGAACTACAACAGTAACAAAAGTTTTAACTTCTTTTTAAGGTCTTGAGGTGAGTCTGGAATCCATATTTGACTTTTAGAAGCTGTCTTTCCAGATGGCTATCCCTTTGCCTCGGGGCTGAGACATCCAGCACAGCCATAGATCTCCTCTTCTTTGGTGTCTGACCTTTGAAAACACTTAATATTTGCGAATACTGTCATAGATAAGTAGATGCCTGCTGGGTCTTGAGATACAGCATTATCTAAATATTTACAGTTTAAACTCAAACTCAAGCTCTTGCCCCCTGAACTGACTCATAGCGGACCCACCCTTCAGTGGTTTTTTTGGAGGTTGTAGATCTCGTGGGAGCTCTCATGGCTTAGTGATAAGGAGCTGCGCTGCCAACATAAAGGTAAGTGGTTTGAATCCACCTCCTCCCTTACAGTTTCCAGCCTCTGAAAACCTGCTAGAGGCTCGGCTATGAGGCAATTCCAACTTGACTGTACAAAAAAAAAAAAACAATGATAACACCACATGGGCAGAGATGGCCTATCTTACCCCGTGAAGGCTCTGGTGGATTTGAACCACCAGACTGGGGCTGTCTTTGGGTTAGTAGCATACCTCACTATAGACTGTGCTGTCTGAGCTCCCTAATCTCCAGAAACTGACACTTTTGAAGAAGAAAATGTTACCAGAAAGACTCGTCCTGTAATAAGCTGACTCCCTTCTTCTAAGTGGTATAGCCCTGGTCTGTGCATTGCTGTCCAGAGGTAACTCGTGGTTGCTGGGATGCTGAACACTGTGACGCTGACGTGCCAAATGCGATAATGGTCACCCATGGTGGACAGTGTTTGGTGGAGCTCCCCGATCAAAACAGGTTTGGAAGGAGGAGTGGCATCCACTTCCGAAATAGCTTGCCTCCGGAAACCCTATGAGCTTAGAGAAACAATGAAAGTTATACAAGTGTTCAGGTCTTTTGCTCATAGAGTAGCTGTGAGTCATGTACGACTTGATGGTACTTAACAACAACCACCATGATGTTGCCTTGCAGCACCATACAGTGCGGAAAAGATCTATTCACACGGTATTTTAAGATTTCTACCATCGATGAGATGGATTGATACAGTGACTGGGGTAGTGAAGGTAGTCTATCAGAGAAGTAAGGTCGCTATAAAGTCACATAGGGTCACAAGCGACTCAAGGGCACATAACAACAACCAAAGAATTAAAACACATACATACAACATGCATGTAGAAAATGGCAATCAACTTCTGGGGGAAAAACAAACCCTAAAATCTGACTCTATGCACACCACTCACTTCCTGCCCCCTCTCCCACCCACCCACAGCTCTCCTCCTCTCCCTTTTCTTCAAAGATTGCTAAACTTAGAAGCTGCTCTTCTTAGTAATCCTGAAGGCTCACAGTTCAAGGCCACCAGCTGCTCCGTGGGAGAAGGATAGGCAGTCTCTTCCCTGTGATTAACTACCTCTTAAAACCCATCAGAGGGTCAGCTGTGGTCAGCTATGGGTCAGTTCCGACTCAACAGTACGCAACAACAAAGACTGCTAAACTATCGGTTTCTAACACGACATATATTATTTGCCTAATTTGAGAGCCTTCTCATTGTGTGAACTACATCGTGCCTGAGTTTTTATTTCTCAGTATTAAGTTTATGAGTTACTCCTTCTGTTACATGTAGCTGCATTCATTCATTTCATTTGCTTCAGATTCCATTTAAAATCGATTCCTGGTGGCTCAGGGGTTAAGTGTTAGGCTGCTAACAGAAGGTTGGTGGTTGAACCTCCGCAGACACTTTGCGAGAGCAGGAATCACTCATCTGCTTCTGTGAAGCTTGCCCCTGGACCCTGGGTCTCCTGGATTCCAGTCCTCCACCAACAAACAGGTCACTAAGGCTGGAGATTTTGACGGGAGAATACTGCTCATTTTTCTTCTATGGAGAAGCTGCTGAGTTTGAACTGCTGACCTGTCACTTAACGGCCCAAGTTATACCTAGCCAGGAAGGCGCCTTTGGTAGGAATAAAAACCGTGGCAGTTCTACTCTGTCTTTGGGAATCACGCTAAGTCAGAATCTCCTGATGACAACAGATTTGCTCTTTGCTTTATATTTCCCTGTAAGAATACATCCCAATGTGTTTGTCCATTTTGCTGTCAATGTCACTTGTGTTGTTGAGATTTTTTTGTTCTCTATGAATAATGCCACCCACTGTGGGTTTGGTGTGCATGGCTTGTGCGTGTATGTAGATGTATTTTGCAAGAGCTACACTGACAAAAACGCTTTACACATTTGCTTCAGAAGATCAGAGACTATAGCATTCAGTAGGAGTTATCTCAATATTAATAGAATAAAAATCCTCACCACTGGATGGAGAAAAGATAGAAATCGTCAACTATTTCATTTTACTTGGGTCCATAATCAACACTTGTAATGGTAATGTCTTTTGACATGTAACCCTGGGAAAATCTGTTGCCAAGGACCTCTCTAAAGTGCAAAAGAGAAAGGACGTCTGTTTAAAGACTAAGGTGCACTTGACCTCAGCTATGGCTTCCTCAGTTGTTTTCTACGCATTTGAAAGTTAGACAACAAATAAGGATGACAGAAGAACATGCCTCTGAACTGTGGTGTTGGAGAGAGTCCTGAATACGCCAGAAACTGCCAAAACAGAATCCAAGTCTGTCTGGGAGGATTGCCACCAGGGTGCTCCTAAGAGGCGAGGGTGGTATAACTCGCTCTCACCTTCTTTGAGTATGTTGTCAGGATGGGCCAGTCCTTGGAAAAGAGCTCGAGTGGGGAAAGGTGGAGGATCCGAGACAAGGAGGAAGACCCTCGACAATGTAACAATGGAGTCAAGCCTGCCCGAGGCAATGAGGATGGGCACAGGACAGGGCGATTCGAGATTCCGTCTGTGTTCACAGGGTCACAGGACAGGGGAGATTCCGTCTGTGTTCACAAGGTCACTGTGATATGTAGTGGATCACTGGGTGGCCAGGTGTGTCCTTTTCAGTGTTGACAGATAAAGCCACCACCTTTCTGGGTTTCCGTAGCCACCCTGGCTTCAGCAGTACAAAGTTCCTGCTCCTTTATCTTTGATAATTCAGTGAAAAACACAGCTGTTTTGGTGGTTGGGTAATGGTATTATACTGTACTTATCATTTTCTTTTTTACCAAAGACAACACAAATTGGATATTTATTTGTCTTATGTTTGTTGGACATTTACGTATCAACCTTAGTGAGTTTGCATTTCAATTGTATTGCCTATATTTTTTCTTAATTTAGTTTTATTTTACTTAATGGTTGTATACCTCTAGGTGGTGTAGCCCTGGTGTACAAGTTGCTGTACCGTGGTCACTTGTGGTTGCTGTGTGGCTGAACACTGTGACACTGATGTGTCAAATGCATTAATGGTTGGCTACCCAATGAGGATAGAGAGTGGGGTGGAGCTCCCCGATTAAAACAAGCTTGGAAGGAGGAGTGGCATCCACTTCCGTAATAGCTTGCCTCCAGAAACCCTATGAATCCGGAGAGAGGATGAAAGGCACCCAAGCATCGAGGACTCTCCTTCATAGGGTTGCTATGAGTCACCTGCGACTCAACGGCACCTAACATCAACAACAATGGTTGCGTATAGCTTGTTAGGTACTTTGCTTCCATGTATTTCAGATATCTGCTTTTGTTCTGGTTTTATGCTCTCTACTGGGTGCTTTTTCATGAACATAGTTTTTTAATCTTGTGTGAGTCATCAAACTTTTTCTTCATAGTTGGTGTTTTGGCTTTAAGAACTTGCTCTAAATATTATAATAATTTTGTGTTATTACCGAGATTGTAGATTCTACTTTTTTCTTTTTCTTCCTATAGTTAGGTATAAATTATACATAGAATTAATTTATGCTTCTTGGAATTTCCTTCTTATGTAGGTTGCGAAGCATGTTGCCTTTATTCTAAGATGAATAGATGTTTAAATGGATCCAGTGCTTTTCATGAATCTGTCGAGGTGGGCAGTGGGGACGGGTGCTTCATTCTCATAATCAGGGAGATCTCACTGTTTCTTTTTACTATTAAAGTTGTGTGTGTGTGTGTGTCCCCGCACCCCCCACCCTGGAAGCCTGGACTTGGGCGCTCTGAGCTGTTCTTCATCGTCAGATTCGGTTGTTCACTGGGCCTCCTTTGCTTTCCCATCTCTACTCCTGCCAGTTTGGTACCAGATTACATGGTGCTCTCTAAACAAGTAAACAAAGCTACTTTTCCTTCTTGGAGAAGCTTCTGCAGGTTTTGAATCGGTGCTCTTCAGGCTAAATGGAATTTGTCTCAGTGAAACCATTTCAGTCAGATGTTTTCTTCATGGGAAGGCTTTTAACTATGCAGTAGATGCGTTTGATAGATATTGGAATCTTCACATTATCTACATACATAGTTTTATATCATTGTTTCTAAGATATGTTTTTCCTGGCATTTCCCAATTGAATCTGTATTGTCAAGTTTATGGGGACATTTGACTTTGTGATATCTCTTTAACATCCACAGGTTGTGATGCTGTTTCATTCCCGAGCATTTCTTTTAATCACGTGCTGCTGTTAAGTTGGAATGCACTCACTGTTGACCTTTAGCTGTTTCTGAGGCAGTAAAGCACTAAGAGAAGCGTCACTTTTTGTCCTTCGGATCTGACGTGGGCTGGAGCTGAAGCTGCCATGGGCTGTGGGCTCCCGACAGTGGCACAGCACCCGCAGACGCCAACAGCAGGGCTTGCCAACTCCGGATTGATTTTCTTGTCATTACTCCAGCAATTTTGCCACCGTGAACCAACCCAATGATTGTGGTCATGTTGACCTGGTGACGTAAGGGGTAAACCTCATTAGGACTTTTCTACAACTAGAATAAGAGGGGAACAATTAGCAAACATGAAAAGCAAAAGCAAATAAAACCCAGTACTGAATATCCCTTTTGACTAAAAAGTGAAATGGTGACGTCACAGCAGCACAGTCATGTCCCACTGGTCATTTTAAGCCTCATCAGATCCTGAATATCTACGTCTATCATCTTTTTTTAATGTCACCTAACTATTCTAGAGGGAGCTCTCACAGCCTGTGGTAAAAAGCTGTGCTGAAATCCCAAAGGCACACGGTTTGAATCCACTAGCTGTTCTGTGAGGGAAGGGTTGGCAATCTCCTCCCATGTGATTTACTGCCTCTGAAAACCCGCTGGAGGGTCAGGTATGACCGGTTCCAACTTGATAACACACGAGAACCACTGTGCTGGGGGAGGTCTGAATTCTCTCTTCAGCAACTCAGAAAGGTTTGTTTTGAGGATTTATGAGCCCACATATTTGAAACAGGCAATTGTACACCTTTAGCTTTATCTTCTTCTCATCATAAATATCAGGCATGATAATTAAAGTGAGGCAGGGAGCTGGAGTACAGAATAGATGGTGTGTTTCCCAACAGTACAACTTGCAAGGGTAAAAACCCCCACACCTTGTAAAGCAAAGGAGTGTGCTCTGTGATTATACGCTTTGGGGCAGCTCTGTAGCTGGCATGCTGGGGCTGGCAAATGTGCTGGCTTCGGCAGGGAGGGGATGCCTATTAACAGAAACCAGCTGTTCGGAAAAAGTGCTAAGCCCAGAGTAGTCGAAGGATATCTTCATTTAGCTGCGGGCTGCATCTCTGACTGCAGAGGAGAAATATTCAGCAACTATCAACCACATTCAATTAATAATATTCTTGTGAATTTATGCAGCACAAAGGAAATATTAAGACGTGTTCATCTAAAGTAAGCCCATCTCTATGGATTAACAGCTATGCAATGTCTCTCTGCCTCTTGTTATCTTCTACCCAGGCTCTGCAAGTTGTTGGGGGATGTCTGTGCTTTCCGAGCAAGGGGAGCAGCAGGCTGAAGTGGGCGGTCTCTTGGAGCCTCTCTCTCTGCTCCCCAGCATGGAGAGAAGACATGCATTAGAGTTAACCCAGAGAGTGCGGTTCCTGTGGTGTACCCCAAGTCCTGGGACCCTGGGTGTTAGAGCAGAGCTGTGCTCCCCATGATCTACAGTGGTGGTGGTCTATCAGAAACAGAATCAGGCCTTGCTTACAAGGTATCGCTGGGTGGACTTCATTGTCCACACAGTGGGTCAGCGGTCAAGCACCCCAGCCAGTCACAGTGCCCAGGCCTCTGGGTAGGACTAGGTGAGCTCTCCTGTTGCTGGCCAGGGTCCCTGCGGTCCTGCGTCATCCTCACCGGCTCTGCCCTGCGGGTGCCCACTGCAAACAAGGCTGCGCCAACCTCCTCCTGGTTTCTCCCCTCCTTCACTGACTCACCTTTTCCAGACAGGATGTCTTTCTCCAGAAAAAAATGCTTTCCCAAAGTGATGGAAGGCTATCTTCAAACTACATTCTTTAGAATTTGAGTAAACATTTGCTGCAAGTTTTGAACATGCAGTTGATATAAATTCCAGAGAAAGCGACCAGCCTCCCAGTGAGTGTGTCTTGGTGACACAAGCCTCCAAGCTCTGGAATGGCCTCTTTATTTCCGGAGTATCCTCTTCAGACTGCCTGTGGGCTTCCATTGTATGCCAACTCTTTAATGGAGTGTCAGTGGCCAGGGGAAGTGGCAGGAAGTATGGAAACAACAATTACGATTTAATCCATAGGCTGGGCTCTATGAGGAGGAGTGTGGCATCAGGATTGGAGGAAGACTCATCAACAACCTACGTTATGCAGACAACACAACCCTGATTGCTGAAACTGAGGAGAACTGGAAATGTTTGCTGCAGAAGGTCGAAGACTGCGTCCTTCAATATGGATTGAAGTTCAATGTCAAGAAAACAAAAAATCTCACCACTGGGCTGATTGACAGAATCATGATAGATGATGAAAAAATTGAGATTGTTGACAGCCTCAGTTTCCTTGGCTCTACAATCAACACTCTTGGTACCAGTAGCCAGGAAATCAAAAGATGAATTTCACTGGGAAAGTCTGCTGTCAGGAACCTCTCCAGAGTACTGATGAGCAGTGATGTCAGGCAAGAGGTTAAGGTGCACCTGATCCAGGCCATAGTATTTGCCGTTGCTTGCTGTGTGTCAGAGAGCTGGACAATGACTAGAGATGATAAAAAGATAATTGATGTCTTTGAGCTGTGGTGCTGGAGAAGAGTATTGAATATACTATGGATGGCTAAAAGAACAAACAAGTTTGTCCTGGAGAGGGTGAAGCCAGGTTCCTCCTTGGAGGCAAGGATTCTGAAGCTTCGTCTGGCATACTTTGGACATGTTGCAAGGCAGGATCATTCCTTGGAGAGGGATGTCATGCTTGGGAAGGCAGAGAACAGCATAGGAGAGGAAGACCCTCGATGAGATGGATTGATTAAGTAACTAGGGTAATGAAAGTAGGTGTGTCAGAGACAGTAAGGTTGGTACAGGACAGAGGAGAGTTCAGAGCTGTTGTACACAGGGTCGCTTGGAGTTGCAAGGTCATACACAACAACACAATAGCTAGTAGAAAGCAATCGATGGTTTCAAACCCATGGAGTCAGTACTGTGGATAAACTCACAGTGTTATAGGGACACAGGAAGGAACACTGAAGAGAGGGAACTGGTCAGCACTGAGTGTGTGTGAGTGTATGAGGGGTGTGTGTAAGTGTGTGCATGAGTGTAGTGTACTATGTGAGTGGGACGTGTTTCTGTGCATGTGTGTTTGTGTGTCTATGTGTGTGATGTGTACATGAGTATGGTAAGTGCTATGTGAAATGTGGAGGTGTGTGGTTTGTGTTGTAGAGGTAAAAAAGCACTAACCACTGCAGAGTCCAAAAAGCCAAGAAAATCCTTTTGTGTCAGTGCCT
Organism: Elephantulus edwardii; assembly: GCF_000299155.1. Lineage (NCBI taxonomy): Eukaryota > Metazoa > Chordata > Mammalia > Macroscelidea > Macroscelididae > Elephantulus > Elephantulus edwardii. Next base: position 13,519,385 of record NW_006399805.1, read on the forward strand.
TATAAATGGAAAACACCAGATGAAGAAAGCAGGGGCCAGGCCAGGAGGCCAGCCCCGCCTGAGACCATGAATGACTGTCCCCTTCCAAAAGACTTGTGCTGGTCACCGTAGTAAAGCTTTATTTCATTTCAAGGTGCTAACAGGGACTGTCCATACATCTACTTTCAGCTTCTCTTTGACAGAGGACATCTGCGATACGGCCACAAAACCACGTGGGCATCTTCTAGAGACAGGGTATTCACAGACACGGGAAAGACAGATGGTGTCACCCAGAAGAACTGGGAGTCAGGAATTCTGAAGCCTAGGTCAGTGGGAGATGGAGACGTGAGGTGGGCCTGGGCTGGTGCCTGTCAGCTCCTTGGGGGCTACTTCTTGTTTAATACATATTTCCATAATAAAGGAGGAATGTCTATCTGTGTTTCATTGACTATGCAAAGGCATTTGACAGTGTGGATCATAACAAACTGTGGCTGACTCTGAGAAGAATGGGAATCCCAGAACACTTGATCGTTCTAATGTGAAACTTACACTTGGACCAGGAGGCAGTCGTCAGAACAGAGCAAGGGAACACTGCATGGTTCAAAATTGGGAAGGGCGTACGCCAGGGATGCATCCTATCTCCATACCGCTTCAACCTATATGCAGAACAGATTATCCGGGAGGCTGGGCTCTATGAGGAGAAATGTGGGGTCAAGATTGGTGGACGATTTATCAACAATCTGTGTTATGCAGATGACACAACCCTGCTTGCTGAAACTGAGGAGGACCTGAAGCGCCTGCTGCAGAGTGTCAAGGACTGCAGCCTACAATATGGATTGAGGCTCAATGTCAAGAAGACAAAGATTCTCACCACTGGACCAAGTGGCAGCATCAGGATGGATGATGAAGAGATTGAGATTGTTCACAGCTTTAGTTTGCTCAGCTCCACAGTCAACAGTCTTGGCACCAGCAGCCAGGAAATTAAAAGATGTATTGTATTGCCATGGGAAAGTCTGCTGTTAGGGACCTCTCCAAAGTGCTGAAGAGCAATGGTATCTCTTTGGAGACTAAGGTGTGTCTGATACAGGCCATGGTCTTTGCAATCACCTGTTATGCATCAGAGAGTTGGACAATGACCAAGGAGGATAGAATTGATGCCTTTGAGCTGTGGTGCTGGAGAAGAGTATTGAGAATACCATGTACTGCTAGGAAAATAAACAGATTTGTCCTGGAAAGGGTTAAACCGGGTGGCTCCTTGGAGGCAAGGATTCTGAGGCTCCGTCTAACATACTTTGCACATGTTGTGAGGAGAGACCGGTCCTTGGAGAGGGACATCATGCTTGGGAGGGTGGAGAGACAGCACAGGAGAGGAAGGCTCTCTATGAGGTGGATTGATTCAGTGACTGGGATAATTGGGATGGGAGTGTCAGAGACAGTGCGATTGGCACAGGACAGAGTGGAGTTTAGGGCTGTTGTACATAGGGTCACTATGAGTCGCAGGCGACTCGACGGCACATAACAACAACAACATTAGGGCGAAGAGGGTGAAGTTCTGAAGTATGGAGGTTTCTGCTAGTTGGCTTTTCCAGTTGGTGACAGGATTTCTCTGAACAGCTCAGTGGCTGTTTCTGCTGGGTTCACACAAGGCTGAGTGCTTGACTCTAAGGTTGTGTGTGGTGATCTGAGGTAGGGGTGTGTGTGTGTGTGACAGTGGCTTGGGTCTATGTGTGGTATTTGGGGGGTGTGTGTGTGAGTGGCTTGGGTCTGTGTGGTATTTGGGGGGTGTGTGTGTGTGTGTGAGACAGAGAGAGAGAGGGAAAGCGATGGTGGCTTGGGTCTATATGTGGTAGTTTTTTTGGGTGTGTGTGCTGTGGCTAATCGTGTAAGGGGGTATATTCCCAGACTCCAGCTTTCTCAAAGAGGAGACTTGAGATCGGAGACCAGGTATTGATTGGGTCAGTCAGGGTGTCGAGGGGGTGATTTCTGGAGAGGTCCAGGAGTCTCTTAAAGAACTACAAAGGTCTGACTGTGGTGTGAGACTTTGATAGAATTTCACCCCAAGAAGACACCGAGCAAGAGGAAAAGTACTTTATTAGATGTTCCTAACATACTAGGAGAGATCAGGAGAGGAGTGGTCCATCTAGACGTTCCTAACAGACTAGGAGAGTTCGAGAGGAGTGACCCGTCTCCCTTACAGGAGTTTCGTCTTCTCACCTGGGGAGCCGCCCAGCACCACTTTCTGCCTGTTTATGGCCACGCCTGGCTTCTGGTTAAGTTACGAGGTTCCTGGCAGGTCTGTCCTTTGGCTACATTTTTTACGGGCGAGTCTGATTTTTTTGTGTTTTGTCTCCACTGTCACATCATCGCCGGGACAATTTCCAGTTGGGCTCCTTTGTCAATGTTTCCTTTGCTGAAGTTGGTTCCCTATCAGGCTCTCCAGTCTAGGGGACACCATGGGGAGATACTGAACACAGGGGTGAGCGTGCACAGAACCTGGGCCCCGGCTCCTCCTCTGAAAGTACAGGGTGTATGTGAGGGGCTGAGGCTGGGGTGCTCAGAAAGATTGCCAGGGCTTCTGTGGTCAAGTCTCAGTTTTACCCCAAAAGGTGGTTTGGTGGGTTGGTTTTTTTTTTTGTTTTTGTTTTTTAATTAGCTTCCAGGTGGATGGTTTGTATTCTTTTTTTAAATTGTGATTTTAACAAAGGTTTACAGAAAAGTTGGATTTTCATTCATTCAGTGTTGCACAGTTTCCTCCCTCCCCCTTCTTCCCTCCCCCTCAATCCCGTCCCCAGTCCTCTTTGCAATGCACCTCTTATTCTGGACTGTTGCCATAAATACAAGCCTAATCAAATATTCCGTTTAAACAGTTCTTTCCTGCATCTGTTCCGCGTTCATTGAGGGGCACTTGGGTTGCTTCCGTCTCTTTGCTGTCATGAAAAATGCGGCAACAAACATGGGTGTGGCAAAGGAGTCCGCTCTGAATGTTCTGCACACTTTTTCTGTAAGTCTGAAAGTACTCAAAAATCATTATTACTGGAAAGGAAGGAGAGATGGAGGAAAGGGAGGGATGGGGAAGGGAGGAATTAAAGAGAAACCACAGTAATCTGTAAAGGTACAAACCCGGTCCAGGAGGAGGGTGCTGGTTTCGAGAGTGTGGGAGGGTGGACTGTGGGTGAGCCTCTCAGCACGTGTTGATGCTGCAGTCTTTTCTCATAAGAACCCCAAAGTCAAGACCATCCGTTGTTCACTGTTAACCCTCCAGAACGGAGGGTATTCTCTGAACACTGATGCTCTTGGCGACCAGCTGTTGAAAGGACAGGTCATGAATAAAAACCTCTGCGCTTCTGATCGCTCCTCCGGGCTTCCTAGAACGGAGCTCCTCCAGGCCAGTTCTCCTGACATTTCCTCCGAGCCGCACGGAGCGGCCTACACTCACTCACCCTTGTCTTCCCTGGTGTCTCGTCACAGCACACGTGGCTGTGAGTCCTCTGCGCTTGCACCTGGGAAGGAGGCGGAGACAGCAGCTCTGCTGGGCTCACTCTCCTCTCCTCACTCTTGTTAACAGTTGTCATTGCTGTTAGAGCCTCCAGCGGGTTCTAACTCTGCCTCAAGAACAACAGAAAATGCACTACCCCATCTGAGGGCTTCTGAGGCTGTAAATCACAAACTTTGTGTGACTGCATTTATTCCAACGTGCACTCTGCCTAGGGGTCTGGAATCAAACCTGCAGTGTTTCTGAGGTCTACTCATCTGCTCTGTGACTCGCTTCACTCTGGACGCATGGAGTCCAACAGCGTGTAAACCTAGACTTTAAAATCTCTTTTGAAAGTGATATTTTGAATGCACAATATATAGAAATATGTAAATGTCCACTTTCGACAGTGATATGGAAGTTATTTTTATTTTAGAAATTATATTTAATGTGGCTGTAGTGCACCGTATGATTGCTGTCCCATTGCTGTAAATTCTTGTATGTTAGATGCTAAACTATTGTCCATTTCAGCAATTTTGGGGATTCATTTTCTTTTCATGTGACAGAAGATAAAAATAAGCATTAAAATATGTAAGAAAATTATATGGTGCACTTACAGTTCTCAATATCTGGACCAATTTAAAGTGTTTCTCAGCACTGCCATGAAATAAACATTAAACTGATCGTGTAAACTGCAAAAGACAGAGTCTAACTCTTCTGGCTAGGGGCTATGGTGGTTTCTGTATGGACAGGGACAGGAAGATCATCTACGACCTGGGATCAGCAACTTCCTCAAAGCGATACACAGACAGACATGGCCTGTGGTGACATATAAAGACATGGGCAGGCAACTCTTCACACTTTAAATTTTTTATTGTGATTTGGGTGATTTTATACAACAAATTGGTTTCCTATTTATCAGTTCATGTGACTCTGGAAAAGTCACACACTTTGAACTAGAATGTGGATATTTTCTTACTAAAAGGGAAGAACTTAAGATTATTAAAATATGACTGTTAAGAAGGCTTACAAAAGATTGCTAAGCCTTATAAAGCCCTGGAGGAACTACCTTGACTCCACACAAGCGCAGGCCTCCTGGCCGAGGGCTTCTTTCTGTAACAACAGCGGGAAGTCCACTCGGTTCCTAAGGGCCAAAGATGCACCAGGCTCCAGGCAACAGTTTGCTAACCCTCCTCTCATTCAATCCTTTACAATAAGTAAGTTTGATGTCCACATTGTAGAGGAAGAAATGGAAGGCAACAGGAATTTGGCAATTAACCAAAAGTAAAAAAAAGAGTTAATAGCAATATGGTAACAAGAATGTCACTTTGAAGAGTAAGGTACTCTTGAACGAGCCGTTTCCAGTTGCATGTGAGATAAAGAAGACCGAACAAGAATTGGTGCCTTTGAAGTGTGGTGTTGAGGAAGAGTATTGAATATACCATGGACATTCTAGTGAACATATGTTTATGTCCTGGAATAAGTACTGCCAGAGTTCCTCAGAGACAAGGATGGTGAGACTTGGTCTCACACACTTTGGGCATGTTGCCAGGAGAGGTCAGCTTCTGAAAAATCAAACAAAACATCAGTCACGCTCAGAGAGGTGGAGTGTGAGAGAAGGAGAGGAAGACCCTCGATGGATCTTCTGGGTGGAACGACACAGCGATTGTCTGGACTTCAGAACAGCAGACCTTGTGGGAATGGTGCAGAGCCAGGCAGTTGGGTCCTGTTTACAAGGAGCCACAGCGAGGTGAAGTTGAGTCAACACCACCCGTGTAACGACTATAACAGCCCAGTGATACCGCCACTCCCTTGTCACCTGTTCTGAGCCTTTACCAGTGTTGGATCCAACCCGCTTTGAAGAGCACAGCTTCTCTGTCCCAGTATCTCCCTGTTCTGTTCCTGAGTCCACGAAGTCTTCCTTGCTTTCCGTCGTATTCTGCGCCCCAGGAGAAACGTTATAGAGTTGCTGTTGCTCCAACATGGACACTCTGTACGTGCCTGAGGAGCACTGTGTTCCACACTCTTGTTTGTTTCTTTTCTACACTTGATTTTAAGATGTTAAATATAATAATGACTTTATCTGTGGTTGTGATTCGAGTTAAAAAATTAAACAGGAAAACACAGTAAGAGGAAAGTATTGTTAGGTAACATTCGATGTGGATCATTTCCTGCTAGAAGAGACTCTAGCAATTGTACCGCTTGAGAGTTTAAAAAATCCTCTGAGGAAATGTTGTTTGATAGACACGCTTTGATAAATTTTACTAGGTCATGACTCAGTCATGTGCTTGGCACTTGGTATTGCAAGAGACCACCCTCTGGAGTGGGGTTCCATGGCTGGGAGAGTGGATAAGAAAAGGGGATACTCGATAAGAGGGCTTGTCACACACCCGCAACAGTGACCCTGAGCATAGCAAGCCCAGTGCCCATGGCTTGGCCCAGGCAGCATTTCCATCAGCCTGAAACAGACTCTGCTACCAAGTGGGTTTCCACTCGTGACCAACTCCCTTTTGGTGTTTGAAAACATATATCTGTCTAGGAAGAGGCTGCTTGATTCTCTCTGGAGACTAAGGTGTGTATGATACAGGCCATGGTCTTCGCAATCACTTGTTATGCGTCAGAGAGTTGGACAATGACCAAGGAGGATAGAAGGAGAATTAATGCCTTTGAGCTGTGGTGCTGGAGAAGAGTATTGAGAATACCATGGACTGCTAGGAAAACAAACAGATTCATCCTGGAAAGGGTTAAACCGGGTGGCTCCTTGGAGGCAAGGATTCTGAGGCTCCGTCTAACATACTTTGGACATGTTGTGAGGAGAGACCGGTCCTTGGAGAAGGACATCATGCTTGGGAGGGTAGAGGGACAGCGCAGGAGAGGAAGGCTCTCTATGAGGTGGATTGATTCAGTGACTGGGATAATCAGGATGGGAGTGTCAGAGACAGTGTGATTGGCACAGGACAGAGCAGAGTTTAGGGCTGTTGTACATAGGGTCGTTATGAGTCACAAGCGACTTGACGGCACATAACAACAACAACAACAAAATGTTTTGGTAGATTCAAACTTTTGCCCTTTTTGTTAATAGCCCAGCATGTTCCAGACAATTTTCTACTTAACAACTCTGCTAGAAGGCACATCAGTCTTGTTGACTGCTGTGTTTCTAGGGCTTCCTAGATCTCAGGCCTAGACTGTGCTTGGTTTATGTGCTGGGTAGCTGTTCTCATCCTCTCTTTGCAGACAAAGAGATGGAGTAGCTGAGAGATTACAAAATATTCCTGCAACCACGTTGCTTCTATGTGGAGGGAGTCTGATTGAGGACTCGGGCCCGGGCCCCTGTTCCCTGGCCAGTCCGGACAACTAAGGAAGAGTCATTTCAGTGCTATCTCATGAATGCGTCACAACGGAAGAGGAGAGGTTCTTTGTGGTCTGCAGTAGAGACACCAAAAAGTTAGTCTCAAATATCCAGCTTTTAACAGTTTTCACTGACATGGTCCCCACTATTTCTCTAAGGCTTGAAAATACCCCATCTCCCCAGTATGGAATGAACAATAATAACGGCCTCAATTCCGTGAAAAATGGACTCGCTCAGCCCGTGTTGAGGGCCTCTATTTGTGCTGTTGCTGAAATTGTCTAAATCAAAGCAGTGGCTATTCCTTATTAATCATTCAAGAGCCTGCCACGAGAAGCTTGGAACTGTGTGTAGAACAGCAGCATTTTCTCCGCTGCAAATCTCTCTTCTCCCGTTCTTCCCCAGATATAAAGAATAATAAAAGAAGTCTCAAGGTTCTCTTCAGAAATTTCATTCATGACTTTTTTCTCCGTCTCTACATCCCGATGTTGTTTTCCTCTTTATGAGACGGCTGAGCCCCTCTCACACCCCTGGAGCACCCCCCC
>NW_006399805.1:13528181-13563792 GCF_000299155.1 Elephantulus edwardii
GTAGATCATAACAAACTGTGGCTGACTCTGAGAAGAATGGGAATCCCAGAACACTTGATCGTTCTAATGCGAAACTTATACTTGGACCAGGAGGCAGGCCTCAGAACACAGCAAGGGAACACTGCATGGTTCAAAATTGGGAAGGGCGTACGCCAGGGATGCATCCTATCTCCATACCTAAAGATGATAGTTAATTGGAATTAGCCATTCCAGCAGGTAAACATATATTTAACATATTATTATTGCTTGGGTGAAAGCATATAAAACAAATGAGTTCCTTATCCAGCAATTTAGGGAGCCCTGGTGCTCTAGTGCTAAGAAGTTGTGTTGTCAGCTCTAAGGTACATGCTTTGAATCCACCAGATGCTCTGCAGATGAAAGATGGGAAATTTCTTACATGTGTTTAAACCCCCAAGAACTCACTGGAAGGCAATTATGACTCAGTTCTTACTTGATGGTAGAAGACAACAACATTCAGCAATTTACACACGTGTTTTTACAGCACTGGTTACCGCCTTTCAGTGTTACGGCATTTCCCCACTGAGTTGCCTGTTTCTGTTCCCTCCTGATTCTCTGCCTTCTGCTGCCCTCTCGTCTCCTGTGTGTGTTTGTTCTGAGGAGCACATCGTGTTGGGGTTACTGCTCCCTTCACAGGCTTGCCTATCATTTAGAACGTGTGGAACCGGTAGGAGTGGGTTCAGCCCCAGCTTTGAAGGGTGTCTGAGACTCATAGTTTGGGGGATTATTATCAGTTTCTTTCAGACCGGGAAGTCTGGTATTTTTCATAATTTTGAGCTTTGTTCTAAAATTTCTCCTTCTGTATCCAAGACCTTCTGTTGTGATACCAGTCAGAGCCCTTGGTGGTACTGGACACCTTCCAGTTCTTGGGTTGGGAGATGCTGGGATTCACGTGGCTCATCCCCTTTGGACTATTTGATTGTTTTCATTCTTCTCTATTAGATTAGAAAGAGGCCAATAGTTGCATCTTAGATGGAAACTGGCTTTTTTAAAAGAACACAATCACTATTGATTAAAATAAGTTTCATTTTACTGTTTTTAAAGAATTCGGCCACTCATCTTGAGGTTAGAAGGTGGGAATGTAGAAATATCCTGGCTATGAATTAACTTGTACTCTTGAGATAGAGCTATAGATAAGGATAGAAAGACACATAGATAGACATTCTGATTGAATGACTGTGGAGCTTTTATCGTAAGACAAATCAACTAAGTGTTGAACTAAACATTGGCTTCAGTCCACATACCAGAAAGGAAGCCCAGAAAGTGTCATTCTGTATTCAAGGACCTCAACTATGTTCCAGAACAAAGCTCAAACTTATTTATGGCGATACAAAAATACCTAGCACCCAACAAAGTAATGTCATAATATCTAGCATTCAATCAAAGATTATCACATGTAGAAAGAGCCAAGGATAAAATCAGTCCACTGGAGTAGACTACTCAGAAAATACAGATGTTTGACTTAGCGGAGAAAAGCATTAAGACAGTTATTAAACATGTATGCCAAAACATTAGTAAAGATGTGGTGGTGGTTATGTACCTTCCAGTTGGAATACACCCATAGTTTTCACAGGCAGTTAAATGCACAGGAGGAGATTGCCTGTATTTCTCCCTCAGGGCAACAGGTGGATTCAAACTACATTCCTTTGGGTTGGCGCCCCTTACCACTAAGTCACCAGAGTTCCCTCTGGATATGGAAGATATAAAAAGTATCTCCTTAACATTTAGAGTTGTTAAATAAGGTATGTGTTCTAGATAGAAGGCTAGAGATTAGACAAATAGATAAGGGTTTGGCCCAGGGCACCCATAAGAAGGTGATGTGAGGTAGAAGCTAGAATTTTGATGGAAGAGAATGAAAAGCTTAACCTGGGACAGAAATTCTATATTCTTGAGACTTTGGATATCTTCTATGATATTTTGAGAGACCTTCAAATCATTATTTTTCATAAGCCTCTCTTTCTCTCTCCATTTATGACCATAAATACAAAGTATGGGAAAAAATGCATATATTTTAAAATAAGAAAAGGTGAGGATTATGGTGTATCTTTTCTCTCTACCTACTCAACTTATACACTGAATAAATTCACACTGAGAAGCTGGGCTAACTGAAGAATGTGGCGTCAGGATTGTAGGAAGACTCATGAAAAACCTGCTTTAAGTAGAGGATAAAACCTTACTTGGTCAAAGTGAAGAAGGCTTGAAACATTTACTGCAGAAGATCAAAGACTATAACCTTTAATGTGAATTACATTTCAAGATCAAGGAAAAAAAAAGATTTCTCACCACTGAACCAATAGGTAAGACCATGATAGATGAGGAAAGATTGACATTGTTAATGATTTCATTTTACTTGGATCCACAGTAAGTGTCTGTGATAACAGCAGTCAAGAAATCAAAAGCCATGTTGCATTGGGATAATCTACTACCCACGACCTCTCTCAAGTTCTAAAGAGTAATGCTATCAGTTTAAAAACTAAGGTGAACCTGATCTAAGTCATAGAACTTTCAATTGCTTTCTGTCCATGGAGAACTTGAAAGATGAGTAAGGATGACAGAGGAAGAACTGATGCCTTTGAGTTGTAGTATTGGAGAAGAGTACTGAAGATCTCATGGACTGTCTGTCTTGGAGGAAGTGAAAACAAGGTGCTCCTTAGAGGCAAGGATGGTGCCCCTTCATCTCACATACTTTGGGCATGTTGTCAGGAGAGGGCAGTCTTTGGAAATTTGGAGGGTCCGAGAGTTAGGAAGACCCTCAACAGGGTGGACCGACACAGTGGTAACAATGGCTCTAGTGCGTTAGAAATCACGGGACAGTGAGGGATAGGGCAAGCCTCTGCTCTGTTGTTTAGAGCATTGCTGTGAGTCCATGTCAGCTAGACGGCCCCTAAGAAGAACAACAGCACACACACATTGCTATGTACCGTTGCCGACCCTCCAGCAGGTTTTCAGAGGCTGTTAATTGCATGGGAGGAGATTGCCCATCTTTCTCCCACAGAGCCTCGAGCTGCGTGTATTTGGGATTGCAACATAGCTTCTTGCTCTATATATGATTCAATTTAATTGGTAATATACAAAAGGTGGAGGTATTCTTCTGATGACTCTCATGATCAAGTTGAAATAAATGTTGCCATAACTTTATAGTGTTCCTGTTACGGGTGTGTCTGTGACCACTTTGTCTCATGCAATTCATTCAGATAGTTTTAACTGAACTTGAGGCTTCCTCAATGGAGATCTATAGGTTTTTGGAGATATTTTGAATATCTTCAAGTTCTCTGATTTTAAAATATGTATAGAATGTATTGTTGAATGTCAATCTTTGTTAAAGGAACAGACAAGAATTATGAGGAATAACCTTTTATGAATTAGGAATTTAAAACTTAAAAAGATGATAAAAAATTATATAAATTTCATATAGCTCCTTGAGAATGTGGAGGAAAGCGATGATTTTCAGTTTTATAAGTGAAATGGAAAAATAATGCACAAAATCATACTGGGTATTTAGAACTTGGAAAAGAACAGAGTTTTCTTTTAGCTGTACTATTGAAAATATAAAAATGACACCAATTTCAGCTATAGCAGACACAGTTTTTTGATGCTCCAAGCAAAAATGAGATCAAGCAAACTGTTTATCCTTTAGATTAAAAAAGAGAATAAATTATTCAACTTGGTTCAGATATGACCATTGATTTTAGTGGGAGAAAAATCTCTAACATACCTCATTTCATAGAAGATATTTTTATGTTGGGCAAGAATAATGATGAGGAATATTTGTTACCATTGCTTTTCTGGGGTCTCACCCTTGCTCTTTTTAAGAGATTATTCTGTTATCTGTAAGAACAATGCTTGTGCAGTGCTGAACTCATCTTCCATGTAGGAGATGCTGGTTTGATCCTCCTCTAAGGTGCCCCCATGTGCAGTCACCACTTGTCAGCGGAGGCCTGCGTGCTCCTGTGAGGCTCACCAGGCTTCAGCTAGCTTTTAGACTGTTGCAGAAAGGACACAAGGGCTAATGAGCTACTTCCGATCTCCTCCAATGACAGCCCTGCGAATCACAGCAGTGTGATCTCCAACCAATCCTGGGAGGCCCTGGGCCACAGCCTTTTGTCCCATTGGGCATGGGCTACCTTGAGTTGGGAGCAGCGTCATCCCTGGTGAACAAAACTGCAAAGTATTGGATCATGTGTTATGTTTAGGATCTTAGTTCTTTATGGAGAGACTTCCTTTTTGATCTTACAATCAATCAACAATCATTACGGTGTTGATCAATTGTATTTACAACTGCTGAAATGCAGTACAGGGTTGGCAATAGTAAACCACATTTTGGGAAGCTTCATCTGACATACTTTGGGCATGTTGCAAGGAGGGACCAGTCCTTGGAGAGGGATGTCATGTTTGGGAGGGTGAGGGACAGCACAAGAGAGGAAGACCCTGGATGAGATGGACTGACTCAGTGACTGGGGTAATTGGGATGGGTGTGTCAGAGACAACATGATTGGCCCAGAACAAACCAGGGTTTAGGGCTGTTGTACATAGGGTTGCTATGAGTTGCAGGCGACTTGATGGCATATAACAACAACAACAACAACAACAACAGCAACAACAACAACAACAACAACAACAACCAGCATTTGAGGAAGCTCTGGTGGCCTACTGGCAAGAAGCTGTGCTGCAATCCTGAAGATAAGTGGTTCGAGGCCACCAGCTGCTCCATGGGAGGAGGCTGGGTAGTCTCCTTCCATTTGGTTAACTGTCTCTGAAAACCCTCCACAGGGTCAGCTAGGGGTTGGTTCAGAATCTATGGTCCAAAACAACAACGACAATTAACATTTTTAGATTTTCTGTACATAGGCACAAATTCAGATCACGGTCAATGATATCAAGATCCACAGTAAGTCTATGTACAACACTAGGACATTCTTGAATGAAGTCAAACCAAACCCACTGCCATGGAGCTATTCTGACTCCTGGCCCCTCCATAGGTTTCCAGGGGTGACTCCCAGGGACATGGATTGACACAGTGACAGCAGCGATGGGCACAAGTGCTGGAGGTGATGAAGATAGACAGGGTTCAACCCTGCTGTTCTTAGGTTCACTATGAGTCTTACTTGACAGCACCTCACAGCAACAACAAATCTTAAAAGAAGGAAACTGCTGAACTTTCGGTGAACAGCACAGCGAACTATATCCTGCAACACAAGAGCTCTCTTTGCAAAATAGGGCTGTGGAAATAATACAGAGAGATTGTTCTGACGTGTTCGATTATTAGTACTGCGGGAGAAATGAAGTACCAGCAATATTTGACTCTAGTATTTAGTTTTTATTTTGCACCCTGACTAAGCTCTGTCAGTAAGTTATAAGCTTTTAGAGACTCCTGGCTGTTTGTCTTTACAAGAACCTTAAATCACCTATTCATCTTGCCCCCTTTCCTCTGTGTCCAGTAATTCTACGGAAGAAGAGAACATGAACATTTTTATGACTTTGTGGCATTCACTCCCTCTTAAAATTTTGCCAGTTCAAGCCTTTAAAGCCTCTAAATTTACATTTTGCATCTACATATCAAAGAACCCATTTCTCCATCCTGTTTCATGGGAGGATTAGAACAACCACAGGAAATCAGCCCTGAGTGTTGGCTTCTGAGCAGGCTCTTGTAGGATTAGTGAACGCCTTCCACAGAAAACTCCACAGCAGGTGAGCGTTCCCCGAGGAGATGGCATCCGACAATTGAGTCATCGGGCAGTTCTTTTTCTTCTGTGATTGTTAATCTATAATTTTAAACTGGCAAGTATTTTGGGGCACTCAGTGGTTGATTCTGTTTGATTCCATCCTCTGTACACGTTATGATTTGTATACGATGTTGCATGTAACGCACATCCTTGCACCTGGACAAGGTATCTAATCTTCCCTCATCTCCAGGAGTGGCCCCCTTCACAGAACTCCACACTGACACTTTTCTCTTGTGCAGGCAGCTCATCTTGGAAAGTAAACAAGGGCTGTTTTCTACCCCAGGGGAAATCAAATGGCTCTGGGTGGAGAGCTGCCTTTATCCAAGATAAACCCAAAAACGTAGATTGGAGGAGAAGGTCAACGTGGAGACAGAAAAGGTTTTCAGTTCAGAAGAAACTGGAGACCAAAAGCAGCAGCTTCAAGGATGGCCAGGGGAGGGAGGTCAATTCGGCTGGGACTGAGACAAAGAACAAAGCGGATGAAGGGCCGCTGTGGAGAGGAGGCAGCTGAGCCCACATCGCAGGACCATCGGGACCCACTGCCTTGAATACTAACAGTCCTGGGCTGACTTTCCAGCTCCTCTCTGCAGCCTGTGCCGAGGTCAGGAAGGCAGCTCTCTCCGCACGTGCATCTTTCTGGAATGCCGCAGGATGATTGCTGTTTGAGACAGCAACAGCACAACAGTAACTTTAACTCCAGTGAACTTTTAACTCTTTCAAGCCTCTTCAAAGCTCCTGTTCTTGTTAGCACAGGTGAACCTTCCGACAGCTGGGAGGAGCCATACTGGAAGTTTGTTGAAGTTTCTATAGGAATGGCAAAGAGAAAGCTGCTGAAAGTGATAGTAGAGAAGGAAACAACAGGGGTAAAAGTGCAGCAAGTAGCAAGCCGATTTACCTCCTTAAAGACCGAACTCTCTATTGTCACTGTGGATGTTGTGTACTGTGCTGGTAACAGATACAGGCTCATGGTAACAGCCATGATGGCAGTTCATCTCACTTCTTGTTGTTGTTGTTACATGCCATCAAGTCAGCTATCACCATACTAACTCTACAAACAATGGTTCTGAATCTTGCCCTCTCCTGAGCCAACGTCACCATCTCAAACACACCTGACTGATTTCCACAGTCACTGTGTCAGTCCATCCCCTCAGGATCTTCTTCTCTTGCACTGACCTTTAACCTTTTGAAACATGATACCCCTTTCCAAGGACTGGCCTCTCCTGACAGCTTGCCCAAAGCATGTAAGAGAGATTTCACCCGCCTTGCCTTCAAGGAGCTCTCTGCTTGCACTTTCTCCAGGACAGACTTGTTTGTTCCCTGGACAGTCCCTGTTGTTATTGTTGTTAGGTGCTATTGAGTTGTGTGACTCATCTATATACAACAGCTCTGAAGCCTACCCTGTCCTCAGACAGTCTCACTGACACACCTTTTACCGCATTGCTCAAGTTACTTTCTCAATCCATCTTATCTTGGGTCTTTCTCTCCTGTCCTATACCTCTACCCTACTGAGCATGATGTCCTTCTCCAAGGACTGATCCCTCCTGGCCAGTTGCCTAAAGCATGTGAGATGAAGCTTCAAAATCCTAGGCTCCAAGGAGAAACTTGATTTCACCCTCTCTAAGACAGACCTATTTCTTTTCTTGGCAGTCTGTGGTATGTTCAATATGCTTCTGTAGCACCACAACTCAAGGGCATCAATTCTTCTTTTGTCATCTTTGGTCATTGTCCAGCTCTCTCATGCAGACCAAGTAATTTCAATGATTATGGCCAGGATCAGGTGCACCTTAGTCGCTAGAGATCTTTACTTTTCAGAACTCTGGAGAGGTCCCTGACAGTAGATTTTCCCAATGCAATTTATCTTTTGCTTTCCTGACTGCAGATGCCGAGAGTGTTAATTGTGGAACAAAGCAAGCTGTAATTGTTAACAATGTCAATCTTTTCTCCATCCATCATGGTGCTGCCAGTTGGCCCAGTGATGAGAATCTTTGTCTTCTTGATGTTGAATTACAACCCATCTTCAAGACTATCGTCATTGACTTTCTGCAGCAAGTGCTTCAGTTCCTCCTCAGTTTCAGCAACCAAGGTTGTGCCATCTGTATAATGTAAGTTCTTGATGAGTCTTCCTCCAGTCTTCATGTCACATGAAGCCTAGATTCCTGAATGATCTGTTCTGCATATAGATTGAAAAGGTATGGAGACAGGATGCATCCCTGAGTCCTTTCCTGATTTTGAACCATGCAGTGTTTCCCTAGTCTGTTCTGAGGACGACTTCCTGGTCCAAGTATAGGTTTCTCATAAGCACAACAAGTGTTCTGGGATCCCCATTTTCCTCAAGGTTAGCCACTGTTTGCTGTGATCCACACAATCAAATGCCTTTGCATAGTCACTGAAACACAGATAGACGTTCCTCTGGTACTCTGCTTTCTGATAAGATCCATCTGACATTTGCAATGATGTCTCTAGTGTCACAACCTCTTCTAAATCCAGCTTGTATTTCTGGTAGTTCTCTGTCAATGTACTGTTCCAGTCATTTCTAGATAATCTCCAGCAGAATTTTGCTAGTGTGTGATGTTAGTGAAATTGTTCAATGATTTCCATACTCTGTCAGGTTACATTTCCCCCCCCCCCCCAGTGGGAATAAATATGAATCTATTCCAGTCAGTTGGCCAGGGAGTTATCTTCCAGATTTCTTGGCATAACCTGGTGAACACATCCAGGGCAGCATCTGTTTGTTGAAATATATCAATTGGTATTTCATCAGTTCCTGGAGATTTGCTTTTTTGCCAAATCTTTCAGAGCAGCTTGAACTTCCTTCATCATCACCACAGGCTCTTTGATCATCACTCATTGATCGTGTGTTGTTCCTTGAAATTATTCTGTGTCAGCCAATTCTTTTTGGTACAATGACACTGTGTACTCCTTCTATCTTCTTTTCATGCTATCTGGATTATTCAATATTCTGTCCCAAACTTCCTTAAGTATTTTGTTCTTTAATTCCTTCACCTTAAGAAATGCCAAGCGAGTTAGGCCCTTTGGCTTTGCACATTTCATTATGCATTGCTTTGTCTTCTTGCGGTAGCTGCCTTTTGAAATCTTCTGCTCAGCTCCTTAACTTCTTGATTTTTTCTCTCTTTGTTTTGGCTTCTTGTCCCTCTAGTGCCATATCCAGAGTCTCTTCTGACTTTTATCTTGCTCTTTTCTTCCTCCTCTGTCTTTGTAATGACCTTTCACTTTCTTCATGTATGATATTCTTAATATCCTCCCACAGCTCATCTTGCCTTCACTAAATCTAGGTGGGATAGACTCAAGATGAACTTTTGATTCCTGTGGATTTGACATTCTTAGCTTTAATTTGAACTTTCCTATGAGTAGTTAATGGTCTGTTTCACAATCAGCACCTAACCTAGTTTTCACTGCTGATATTGAACTTATCCAACACTTTCTTCTCCAAGAACTGGTCCCTTCTGGCCTTTTGCACAAAGTATGTGAGATGGATTCGGAAAATCCTTACCTTCAAGGAGAAAGTTGGTTTCTCTCTCTCCAAAACAGACCTATTTGTTGTCCTGTAAGTTCATGGTATATTCAAGACTCTTCTCCAGCACCTGACAACACATAACAACAACAAGAAGAACACTTTCATCATTCTTACTCAATCCCAATGCTGAGCAAATAATCTTTGAAGTTGGACTACATGAAGGAGGATTAAAGCAACATAAAAATTACAGTATATAGATGACACAACCTTCCTTGCTGTAAGTTAAGAGAACTGGAATCACCTACTGAGCTAAGGAAAATTAAATCAAGTCCACAGGAACAAAAATTTGACCTTGAGTCTACCCCATCTGAGTTCCAAAACCATCTCAGGAACAGATTTGAGGCCTTAGACATTAATGAGCGAAGACCAGATAAGCTGTGGGAGGATATAAAGAATATCATCCAGAAAGAATGCAAAAGGTCATTGCAAAGACAAGGATGTCAGAAGAAACTCTAAATATTGCACTGGAGCACAGAGAACCCAAAGCAAAGGGGGGAAATCAATTAAAGAGTTGAACAGAAGATTCCAGAGCCCAGTGCAGGAAGACAAAGTATCACAATGAAATGTGCAAGGAGCTGGAGTCAGAAAATCAAAAGGGCCGAACCTGTAAGCATTTCTTAAGCTGAAGGAAATGGAAAAACAAATTCAAACTTCGATTTGCAGTACTAAAGGATGTTTTGGGCAGAATATTAAATGATCCAGAAAGCATTAAAATATTGAAAAAGTGAGTATACAGAATCATTGTCCCAAAAGGAATTGGTGGACACGGAAGAATTTCATGAAACAACGTATGAGAAAGATCCTGTGGTGACGAAGGAGGAGGTTCAAGCTGCTCTGAAAGAGTTAGCACAAAACAGGTCCCCAGGAATTGATGGCATACTGATTGACATATTTCAACAGACACTGCCCTGGATGTGCTCACCAAGTTGTGCCAAGGAATCTGGAGGACAACCAACTGACTTACTGAATGGAAGAGGTCTCTATTTGTTCCCATTTCAAAGAAAGGTGATCTGACAGAGTGTGCAAATTATTGTAGTAATTTACTTATTTTTTTCTCCTACCAATGCATATTTCCGCAAGTTTTTGTTATATGCCTTAAAGTTGGCTTCACTTTATAGCAACACTGTGTGTAGCAGATCAGACTGACCCTGTGTCATCCTCTCATCTCTGGTGTGCTTAAGGCCATGGTTGCAACCACTGTGTTACTGCACCTTGTTGAAGATATTCTTCTCTTTGACTGACTTTCTCTTTTTACAAGACCGATGCCCTTTCCCAAGAACTGGCCCCTTCTACTGATGCGCTTCACTGTATGTGAATTATCCTGGCTTCATGTCATTCAATGCAGATCTATTCCTTCTTTTGACAGACCATTGTTTTGTAAATATTTTTATCCAATACCACAATTTAAAGGCATAAATTCTTTCTAAATCTTCATTCATTGTAAACGTTGACATGCTTGTGAAGCAACTGAAAATAACTCCTTTCGGTCAGATTTACCTTAAAGAATTAAACTGACATTCTTGAATTTTAGCACTTTAAAGAAGTCCTTGACAACTGACTTGAGCAAAGCAATGTCTTTTGATTTTTTAACTTTTGCTTCCACAGATAATAATCTCAAAGTAAAAGAAAATCCTTGATAATATCACTCATTTCTTCTTCATTTGTCATGATGTTTACCTTGATCCAGTTGCAGGGATTTTTGTTTTATTTATATTGAATTGTAGTCTACACTGAAAACTGAAATTAGTGATAAAGAGAATGTTGATATCCTAAGTAAAAGCCAGGATGCAGGAATTTGCTGTGAGTATAGACTTTCCTGTAAAAATAGAATTGAAAATAGATTTTGAACAAGTACTCATTGAGTGTTTAGTATGTAATTAGCACTATTTTGCTTGAAAAAGTAATAAATAAGTTTAAGACAAGATTACTACAGTTTGGAATAATACTATATAAAATTAGGATAGGATTAATACTTTTCTCAAATGTCTCATAATAATTTAGAAGAACCAACTTATTTACTTTAAATGATTATTTAGTGAAGTATAATTATATTTTTCCACATGTAATAGACGAGCAAGAATTCAATTAGAGTTTAGAGAAGAAATATAAGTTATTGTTTGGAAAGCTAATGTTTGAAGAAAGTGCAATGAGTTTAAATTGGCTTGAGAGAAATGGATGAAACTGAATTAAGAATGAAAATTGGCAATGTAGGGATTGTTATTATTACTGTTAATTGCTTTTAATTGTCTCAGCTTAGGCTGACCTCATGCATAATAGAAGACCATGTTATCTAGCAGTGCATCATCTCCATGGTCATCGGTACACCTGAGACCATCGTAGCTTTTGTGTTAATCCATTTCATGGAGAGTTTCTCTCATTTTCCATAACCTTTCACTTCACCAAACTTAATGTTCTTCTCTAATAACTGGCCTTTCGTGATGACTTGTTCAAAATAAGCAAGTAAAAAATCCTGCCATCCTCCCTTCTAAGGAGGATTCTGGTTACATTTCTTCCAAGATAAATTTGTTCTTTGGGCAATTCATGGCTATCCTTCACTAACATCAAGTTTTATGCATGCTTTTTTTCTTTCAAGTTGGCTCAAAATTTTTTCTTTCAAGTTGTTTCAAGGGTGAAGAGTATGGGCATTTGTGTGAGAAATAATAATAGAAGGAAAGATAAGGGTTTCAAAATTGAAAGCAAAGAGTGATAGAAAAATGAAATAGGTTCTTTAGAGACACTGGTAGCTTTTAAGGAGCTGAATTCCGTATTTGAAGATGATATATGTGAATGCAGAGTGTACATTTTGTTGCCATTAGGTGCCATCGAGCCAAGTCCAACCCATACATGGTATTGATCTAAAAGTTGGTTTTTTTATTTAAGCCATTGTAGTTAGCCCATCTAGACTCCAGCTGCTTTAATTCCAGGCACATTGTCTTGCAAACCAGTATAGTCTTGCAAATCTCTAAGAGCTGTAGGACCAGGATAAGAGAAATAGTGCTTCCCACACTGAACAGCAAGATTTAAGGTGAGCAATACTCGTGGCAGCAAGACTTGAGAGAGACTCTGATGGTGAAGAGAATATGGTATTACTGTGGAGAAACTGTGGCAAGGTGTGACCTTAGGCTTCTTGCATTTGTGCTGGTCACAGTTAAAGGTTTCTGCTGTTCTTGTCAGATGCTTGAAGGAGAAGCTGACTTATAACTGCTCTCAGTCAAATCTTGCTGGATGATATGGATTTGATTACTGAACAGAAGCTGCAGCCTTGACTTATTGATGAGTTGTGTCTTGAAACTGTTGGGGGAAAATCTTGACTTACATTGGGTGGTATTCTTTGCCTTACCCTCCTCCACTCTCTAAACTGCTTTCTTAAGAAACTCCATTCTCAGTAACTCAGCTGTGAACCTGTGAGTCAACCATGAATAAACAAGTTTTTGCTGTTGGTGTGGCATGGGGGTGGGCTATGCTCTTCGTGTGCTCTCTGCCCTGAGGTGGTGCGGGGCTGTGTTTCTCACTCCACCTGGCCCTTTCAGAGAGACATTCATGCTCTAATGCCCCATACCTTGTTTTCTTCTCTTTAGACACTATAGCAATGCTATGAACAACAGATCTGAACTCTGTCCTGTCCTGTGCTATCCTCACAATTACTGACACCCCCGAGCCCGCTACTGCAGTCATTATGCCAACTCATCTGCCTGACTGTCTTCCTCTTTTTCACTCACCCTTGAATTTTCTGAGCATGATAACCCTCTCCAAGAATAACAACACGCCCCAAAGTATAGGAATCAAAGCGGCTGAACTTTGTCCAAGACATATCTGGTTTTTTCTTCTGGCAGTCCATTTAGTACTCTTCTCTAACACCACAGCTCAAAGGCATCAATTTTTTCTGTAATCCTTATTCATTATTCAGCTCTTATATGCATAGCAAGTGCTTGAAAAGACCAATACCTTGGTCCTCAAGCTGACATCATTACTCTTCAATAATTGCAGACTTTCCTAATGCAATAAATTTCCTGATCTCCTGACAGCTGGTGCGAAATGTATTGATTGTGGACCTAAATAATGTGAAGTTGTTGACAGTTTCAATCTTTTCTCCATATACTATAATGTTGCCTATCAGTCCAGTGGTGAGATTTATTTTTTTTTTATGTTAAGATGGAACCCACACTGAAGGCTCTATTCTTAGATCTTTTATAGCAAGTGCTTTAAGTTCTTTTCACCTTTAGCAAGCAAGATTGTGTCATAACATAGGTTACTGATGAGTCTTTCTCCAATTCCTCATGTCGTCTTCTTCTTCATATAGTCTGGCTTCTCACATAATTTGCTCAGCATACAAAGTGAATGGGCATGAAGAGAGGATACAACCCTGATGCACACCTTTCTTAACTCTAAACTATATAGTGTTCCCTTGTTCTGTTTGCACAACAGCCTCTTGGGATGGGCATTTAGCTGGGTTAAAAAATAGTGCTTAATTGAGTTAAAAACACTCAAATGTTACATTTTTCCAAGATAATTTTTTGTTATTGCTTTCCGTTTACAATTTACTCAGGGATGTGTTAGATAATCCACTGAACTTCTCTGATCATCAGCAGAATCATCTAGAAGATCTGTATGAAAGATAGTGAGAAAGTCTTTACTAGGATATTATTTTCATATTTTCTTTCCAGGAATAGGAATTCTAGATGATAGTAACCAACACATAATCTAAAGGTGACTTGGAAAATCAAAGGAAATATAAGAAACAGGAGAAAGGAGTGTTAAGAGAAGATGTCAGATTTCTAACTTGGAGATTTGTTTTTTTAAAAATGGAACAAACTTTTTATTATTATTTGAATGAGAATTTACAAATTAGGTTGGCATCCTATTCACCTGTAGATAGGTGCATAGAGAAATAGAAGTATAGATAAAGCCATAGATATAGATACAGACATCTCATTTTATGTCATTGATTAAAATCCTTATATTGTATCATCACTTTCCTACTTTATCTTGTGATTCTTATTTTCAGTCTTCCTTCCATCCTATCCATTTCTACTTTTTGACCTTTATTCCTAGAAAAATGCTGCCCTTGTCATCTTGTGTCACTGAATTAAAAAGGAGTAAGTACTTCTCTGGTGTTAGTGTTCCCCTTCTAGATCTCTCAATTGTTTGATTCTAAATTATCCCACAGGCGTAAATTCAGCTTTGGGTTGAAAGGACAGTGAGTTTCACTCATCTCCCTCAATCAGTAAACTTGGCCGTTGTTGTGATTTTGAGTTTCATTCTACATTTATCTCACACTTGAACTTGTTGATGCTTAAAGAACTGTGAGTAAAAATAGGTTGGTTAAAAGGAACATGGTATGATATAATTAAATGAGAAAGAGGTATATCTTACATGAACACATTTGCTATATTAGGATCTAGTGGTTATTAGGAGATACTCTGAAACTTGTACTAGAATATTAAGAGGGCAAGCAAAGAAAAACAATGCAGGAATAAGAGAAATGAACAATTCAAAGGCAGCCTAAAAAGACAAATATTATGATGAAATGTACAAATAACTAGTTAGAAAACCAAAAAAAGAGAACATATTTTGTATTTCTCAAACATAAAGAACTGTAGAATAAATTCAAGCCTTAAGTTGCAATACTGAAAGATTCTTTGAGCAAAATTTTAAATGATGCAGGAAACATCAAAAGAAGATGGAAAGAATATATACAGCTATTATAACAAAACAAAACAAAACAACCCAACAAACCCAAACAATTGCTTAACACGAAACAGTTTCAGGAAGTCATATATGACCAAGAACTAATGATAATGAAGAAAGACTTTAAGGCTGCACTGGTGATAATTAAGGTCCTAGGAATTAATGGAATACCAGCTGAGGTTATTCAACAAACAGGTGCAGCCCTGGACGTACTCATTAATCCATGCAAAGCCCCTGAGAAGACACGGATATGTGGCCTGTTGACTTTAAGAGATCTTTATTGTTATTCCAAGAAGATATGGTTCAGTGCTTGTTGTTGTTATGTGCCATAGAGTCACTTGCAACTTTTAGTGACCCTGTGAACAACAGCTCTGAACCCTGCGCTATCCGGTGCCAACCTCATTGTCTCTGACACACGTTCCCCCATTGCTCTAGTCACTGAATCAGTCCATCTCATTGATGGCCTCCCTTTCTTGCACTGTCCCTCCACCATTCCAAGCAGGATGTCTCTATCCCAGGACTGGTCCCTTCTTGCAGCACGCCCAAATTATGTCAGACGAAGCTTCAGAATTCTTGCCTCTGAGGAGCAGCCTACTTTCACCCTCTCTAGGATGAAGCTGCTTGTTCTCCTGCAGTCCACGGTATATTTAATACTCTTCTCCAGCACCACAGCTCAAAGGCATCAATTTTACTTCTATCTTACCTCGTCAATGTCAACATTTCTGAAGCATAGTGAGTATTGTGAAGACCATGAACTTGACCACACATACCTTAGTCTCCAGACTGACGTTGTTGCTCTTCAATACTCTAGAGATGTCCCTGAGAGCAGACTTTCCCAATGCAATTATTCTTGTTATTTCCTGGCCGCTGGTACCAAAAGTGTTGATTGTGGGGCCAAGCAAACAAAAACTGTTAACAATGTCAATCTCCTCACTGTTGTCATGAATCTGCCAATCAGCCCAGTGGTGAGAATTTTTGTTTTCTTGATATTGAGCTTCAATCCATATTGAAGGCTGTAGTCCTTGACCTTCCGCAGCAATGTCCTCCTCAGTTTCAGCAAGCAGGGTTGTGTCAGCTGCACAATGCAGGTTGTTGATGAGTCTTCCTCCAATCCTGATGCCACATTCCTCCTCACAGAGCCCAGCCTCCTGGATGATCTGTTCTGAATATAGACTGAAAAGGCATGGAGATTTGACACATCCCTGGCATACCTCCTTCCTGATTTTGAAACATACAGTATTTCCTTGTTCTGTTCTGATGACTGCCTTCTGGTCCACATATAAACTATGAAAATTATTGAACAATATCTTTAATCTCATGTGTTAGTAAAATATTGCTGAAGATTATTTTAAAATTGAACAGCATATTGAGAGAGAACTAGACATTTAAACTGGATTCAGAAAAGACGATACAATGAGAATATCATTGCTGATATCAGATGGATTTTGACTGAAAGCAGAAGTGCCAGAAGAATGTTTCCTTTAATTGACTGTGTTTAATTGACTGTGCAAATGCATTTGACTGTATGGATCATAGCATGTTATGGATAACACTGAGAAGATTGGAATTTCCAGAACAGTTTGTTCTGCTCATGCTAAAGAAGCAATTGTCCTAACAAAAAAGGAGACACTGTTAAAGGGAGACGTGGTTAAAAAGCAGGAAAGATGTGCATCAGGGCTGCCTCCCTTCTATATACCTATTCAATTTGTGTTCTGAGAAAAAGAATTTCAGCTATATGAAGATAAATATGGCATCAGGATTAGAGAAGACCAATTAGAGAAGACTAATTAGCAACTATGCTGATGGCACAAACTTTGCTTGCAGAAAAGAAAGAGGACTTGAAGCACTTGCTGCAGAAAATCAAAGGCCAGAGACTTCAGTATGGATTACATCTCAGCATCAAAGAACAGAAATGCTTATTACTGGTCCTGTAGGCAATATCATGATAGGTCGAGAAAAGACTGAAGTTGTCAGCAATTTCATTTCTCTTAGATCCACAATCAACACTCATGGTAATAGCAGTCAAGATTCAGAAGGTGTGCTTTATTGGGAAAATAGCTGTCCTCTCCAGACCTCCCAAAAGTTCTACAGAGCACAGATGTCATTTTAAAGACTAAGTGTGCCTGATCGAAACCACGGTTATTTCAGACTTCTGGCCATCTGAAAGGAGGACAGTGGATAAGGATGTTAGAAGAATTGACATGACTGAGTTGTGGCGTTGGAGAAGGGTACTGAATATCCGGTGGATTGCCAAAAGAACAAACAAGTCTACTTTGGAGGAAGCTCAAGAGGAGTGCTCCTTACAGAGGAGGATGGTGCAGGTTCATCTTACATACTTTGAGCATGTTGTCAGGAAGGGCCAGTTCATGGACAAGGACTTCATGAGGGGGACAGCAGAATGGAAGAGGAAGAGGAAGACTCTCACCAAGATGGACAGACACAGTGGCTGTAGCCGTGGGCTCAAGCGTGTCAGAGATAGGGAGCACTGTGCAGGGCAGGGTAGGGCTCAGACCTGTGGTTCATATGTTGGGTAGGAGCCGTAGTTAACTTGATGTCACGGAACAACAGCACAGGATGTAACATCATTGAGTGCTATTGTTAAGTGCCACCATGTCAACTGCAATTCATAGCACCCTATTCACAGCGAATCAGAGTCTTGACCAGTCCCCTGTCACCATCACAATCTCCGCTGTGTTTTGGTCCATCGGGGCAGCCTCTGTCATTCCATATCATTGACGGTCTTCCTTGCCCCTCCGCCCGGGTGTTTTTCCAGGTATGATGTCTTTTCCCCATCATTGGCCTCTCCTGAACACTGGCCCAGGTTCTGTTAGGTGAACTCTTCCCATCTTTGCCTCTCAGGAGCTTCCTGGCTGCCCTCCTTCCTTGACAGATATGTTTGTTCTTTTGGCGGTCCAGGGAATACCCAATCATTTCCCAGCACATTGGATGCACATAATTTCTTATATGGTATTCCTTATTTAACTCTTTCCATCTTGTTTGCTTTTTTAAAAATATTATTTATTAATATACACCATTATTCACTTTTACACGATTATGAATATACTTCATTTCATTCATGTACATTTGCATCCAATCCTTTTGTACACTGTGTTTTCTAGAATGGATGACGATTGTGCTGTTACTTTTATCTCCCCATCTCAAGTCTCCACAGCACCTGACCTGGTTCTTCACCCCCTATTCCTCCACCAACCTCTGCCGTCCCAGTCATTTCCCAACCCCCTCCTCTGCTTTCCCTTGTAAATAGTTGTCTATCTGTATCTTGCTCCTTTCTTTATCTAGATCTTGCCAGGCGGCCTCATCCTGGTTCTTGTAGTGTTCTCTGTCTACCCATGATGTTTCTGCTCTTCTTCCAACCCTCAGTTACCTTTCCTGCTGTCACAGTAGTGGTCTTATGCAGTATTTGTCCTTTGGTGATCAAGGTATTTCATTGTCAATTTTTTACCTTTTTAGGAAGCAAGTGAAAAAGCTATGGCGTAAGTAAGGTGAACCTTAGTCCTTACGTGGGCCTCCCTGCTTTTCGGCACTTCAGTGAGATCCTCGACGAAATATTTGCCCAGTGCAGTACAGTTTGTGATCTTTTTGCTGCTGCATCTCTGCGTATCGATCATAAGCACAAGGAAAGTCAAATTTCTAAACTTCAGTCACTCTCTCATTTATCATGATGTTCCCTCTTAGTCCAGTTGTGAGGATGTTTTTTATTTATGTTGAGGTATAATCTATATTAAAAGCTAGATAGTCTCTGATCTTCTTCAGTAAGTTCTTTAAGTTCTGTTCACTGTAAGCAAGGTTGTGCCGTCTGCATGTAACGGGTTGTTCATAGGTCTTCCTTCAATCTTGATGGCTAATTCAAGTTCATACAAGCTTCTCAGATTATTTGTTCAGGACCCACTGTGCTTACCAAAACTCACATTCACAGCTGTTGAGTTGACTCGGACACATCGTGAGTCTCTGTCAAGTGGGGAGCGAATATGTGGGCCTTGGAGCTGCTGCTGGGTCTAACTTGCTGACCTTTCCGTCAGCAGCTGGATACAACATGTATAACCGCATCACAGCTCCTATAAATATTGAACAGATGGGGTCAAAGGCCAGAACTCTAACAGCACCTTTCCTGATTTTAAATCTTACCCTGTTTCCTTGATTTATTTCAAAGACTGCTTCTTGGTTCATGAACAGTTTCTGTATGAGCACAATGAAATGTTCTGGATTTTCCACTTTTCTTAATGTTAACTACAATTTACTATGTTCCACACAGTCAAGTGCCTTTTCATAGGCAATTAAACACAAGTCAACATTTTTCTCGTATGACCTGCTTTCAGCCAAAGCCCATCTGATGTCAGCAATGGTATATTTCTTTCTCTGGCCTCATTTTAATCTAACTTGAATTTTTGCCAGTTCCTTTTATCATGCACTTCTCCAATTGTTTTTGAATAATCTTCAATAAAATTTTACTTGAACTTAGACCAGGAGTCAGTCATCAGAACAGAGTAAGGAGACACTGCGTGGTTCAAAATCAGGAAGGGAATGCACCAGAAATGTATTTTGTCTCCATACCTTTTTAACCTGTATGCAGAACAGATCATCCAGGAGGCGGGGCTCTGTGAGGAGGAATGTGGCATCAGGATTAGAGGAAGACTCATCAACAACCTGCATTATGCAGCTGACACAACCCTGCTCGCTGAAACTGAGGAGGTCCTGAAGCATTTGCTGCAGAAGGTCAAGGACTGCAGCTTTCAATATGGATTGAAGCTCAACATCAAGAAGACAAAGATTCTCACCACTGGGCCAATTGACAACATTATGATAGGCAGTGACGAGATTAAGATTCTTAACAACTTGAGTTTATTTGGCTCCACCATCAACTCTCTTGGTACCAGCAGCCAGGAAATCAAGAGATGAATTACACTGGGAAAGTCTACTGTCCGGGACCTCTCCAGAGGACTGAAGAGCAATGATGTCAGTCTAGAGATTCAGGTGCTCCTGATCCAGTCCATAGTCTTCTCAATTGCTTGCTATGCGTCAGAGAGTTGGACAATGACTAGGGATGACAGAAATAGAGTTGATGCCTTTGAGCTGTGGTGCTGGAAAAGAGTGTTCAATGTAGTATGGACTTCCAGGAAAACAAATGTGTTCATCCTAGAGAGGGTGAAGCCAAGCTGCTCCTTGGAGGCAAAGATTCTGAGACTTTGTGTGACATACTTAGGGCATATTGCCAGGAGAGACCCATTCCTGGAGAAGGACATCGTGCTTAGAAAGGTAGAGGGACAGAGAAAGAGAGGGAGGCCATTGATGAGATGAATTGATACAGTGACCGGGTTAAGGAGGGTAGATGTGTCAGAGACAGTAAAGTTGGCACAAGATAGAGCAGGTTTCAAGGCTGTTGTATGTAAGGTGAATTGCAAGTGACTCAATGGCACATAAAATACACATACACATGATAATAATGATGTTTTATATTATCTGCACTCTATTGTTGGATAATAAATTTGTTGTTGTTGTTAGATTCTGTCAAGTTGTAGATGACTCATTGTGACCCTATGAATGAAAGACCTGAACACTTGTGTAACTTTCATCATTTTGGAAGTGGGTGCCACTCCTGCTTGTTTTAATTGGGAAGCCCCACCAAACCCTGTCCACCATGGGTAACCATTATCACATTTGACACATCAGTGTCACAGTGTTTAGCATCACAGCAACCATGAGTTACTTCTGTACAGCAATGCACAGACCAGGGCTATACCACTTAGAAGAATATTTGACAAAAACCAATTGTAACCAGGCCTGAGGGCCACAGACTGAAGTCACCGACCTTTGACTTGGTAGCATAACTTTCTATCCACTAGACCAACAGAGCTCTCTCTATGTTGTTGTTAAGTGCCATCGAGTCATAGACTTCCAACCCTATGAACAAAAACCCTGGACACTTGTATAACTTTTATTATTTCTCCATCTTCATAGAGTTTCCAGAGGCAATCTATTTCAAAAGTGGAAGCCACTGCTTCTCCTAAGCTTGTTTTAAGTGGGGAGCTCCACCAAACCCTGTCCATCATGGGTAAATATTATTGAATCGGGGACAAATATGGATGTTCTCCCGTTACTTAGGTCAGTAGATTACTGGGTATTTATTGTGGTTGTGTACCGTAAAGTCGGAACTTACTCCTAGCTGATCCTCAAGTGGGTTTGCAGAGGCATTAAATCGTACAGGAGAAGATTTCCCATCTTTCTTCCATGGAGCAATTAGTGGATTTGAACCATGTGCCTTTGTGTTGGCAGCACAGCTTCTTACCATTAACCACCAGAGCTCAGATATTAATTAAGTCCCTAAAATAAGCTGCTTCTCTGGTTTCTCTTCTCTACTTCCTGTATGTGCCTTCATCTCAATATCCGATTTATTAGGAGTCCTTGTCATCCTCTCTCCTATGGAATACCCGTGTTCGTCCAGCTCTCTGCGGCCCCTTTCACCTCCCATCATCATTGCTGATCCAGTTGACGTGAGGGTGAGGCTCCAGTCTGAGCGGAGCCCTGAAGGAGACTCCACCACATGACCCACCACCTGAAGCAGCAGAGGAGGCTTGTGAAGGTGCCTACACTTCATTTGATCTCCTTGCTTCCAAAGGGTTTGTCTGTGTTCTACATTACGGTACTGACTTTTAAAAGATATAGATTATATTTCACATCGCCCTACTCCCAGCACCCTGTTCACCTTCTGTTATCTTCAACATACAGTCCAAATTCTTTTCAAAACCCAGAGCTTTAACCTTAGCTCTTGCCACAGTTCACGGTGCACCCTATGTTCTAGAAGGAAACTCAACTCCAAATATGGAACACAGCCCCTTTGCCTCTATACCCACAGCATCACCTGCGTAGACTATCCCTCCGCCATGTTCATGACTCTCATTACTGGTTGAGAAGCCTTTGGAGATTTGGTGTGACTATCACATCTGTACACTGCTGTGTGTTTTCTATTGCACCTACTGGTCTCTGATAACATTATTAGCCGACTGCAATTTCTTCCTTTTAACTGTCTGAACACTGGCAGGGAAGGTACTTTACCTGGCTCATTTCTCTTTGAATCTCTTTTGTCTACTACAGCATTTGGTCCAAAGGAAGTGTATAGATGAAGAAATGAATGAATACCACACCCTAGGTATCATGCTAGTTGCTTTACACATATTCTGTTAACAGTCCTCACCAGCGACTCAGCAAGCTGTATTGCTTCCATTTCCAGACAAAAGGAGACGTTACTTGGTTTTACATCATTATGCTCTGACACTCACTAGCGAGACTCTGAATTTGAGCTTCATGCATTGTCTGAAGAACAAGAATTCTGAGGTAAGTCTGCAACTGAGGACAGCTAGCAGCAACTGAGGACAGCCAGCAGTTGTTTTGGATAATTTTTTACAACTGTGTTTGTCCCATTATTTGAATATTCCATTGCATTTGTCCTTATTGATTTTGAAAAAGGCGGTGATAAATAGAAAAAGTGGTAAGTGTAGATTTCATAGACTTCATTAAAAGGGGCCACGATTGAAATAATTGGCTGTGTAAAAGTCGGCCATTTTTCAAGCTCTAGTTGAGAGCTTAGCTGATTGTGTGCTCAATTATAATGGAAAAGAATAAAATTAAAGGCTGGAAAGAAATTGTTAAGACCAGGTCTCACAATTCTATTACCATTTTTAAATTGTGTGGGGATAGAGATCTACTTTCAAGACCTACAATTTTTGCTTTATGTTTGCAATTTGGATTTTTGGTTTTGGAGGGAATCATGACTGAAAGCAGATGCCTGCCCCTTATCTGTTAACTTGTCAGCCTTGTTCAGAGATTTTGTAATTGGAAAGGAGTTAAGCATCTTCTAGGAAGTACACACACACACACACACACACACACACACACACGACAGGAAATATTCTATTTCCACTCAGTAGAAAAACATCTCACCCTATTCTACATTAGTCTGCTTTCATTTTGTTTCCATACGTGTTCAATCTACTCATATGGTGAAGTTTTCACGAATTTCTAAATTCAAGTAATAGAATGTGAGCAATCTGTCTCCTGTTACCAGAACTCAGCTGTCTCATCAGGCAGCTTTTATGAGCATGTGCCAGTCATTCTACTTGGATTTTTCTGAGTAAATTCTTGGCTAGTTTGCTTTGGTTGAAAGTAGTGCAGCTGTTCTTTTCTACATTATAATTAATTTCTTATAATTTGTTCCTTTTTGGGAAACAGGCACGTGTCTTTCTAGTCTCTGCTTGACCAACTTCACTCTGGTTGCACTTAACCGAAAAAGTGTTTCTCAAAGGTGGTTTCTCAGAGAAAGGGAACACTACATGGTCTGATATCCGGAAAGGAATGTGTTAAGAGTGCGTCCTATCTCCATATCTTTTCAATCTAAATGCAGAATAGACACATTCATTACACTAGACTTATGAGGAGGAATGTGGCATCATTATTGGAGAAAGATTCATCAACAACCTGCAGATGATACAACTTTACCTGCTGACACAGAGGAGGACCTGAAGCATTTACTATGGAAGGTCAAGGACTGTAGTCTTCAATATGGATTGAAGATTAACATCAAGACGACAAAGATTCACACCACTGGGCCAATTGGCAGCACCATGATGGATGGAGAAGAGATGGAGATCATTAACAAATTCAGCTTGCTTGGATCCACAATTAACAATCTTGTCACCAGCAGTCAGGAAATCAAAAGATGAATTACATTGGGAAAATCTGCTTTTAGGGACCTCTCCAAAGTGCTAAAGAGCAATGATGTCAGTCTAGAGACTAAGGTGCTCCTGATACAAGCCATGGTCTTTGCAACTATATGCTATACTTCAGAGAACTGGATAATGACTAAGGATAACAGAAGAAAAATCAATGCCTTTGCATTGTGGTGTTGGAGAAGAGTATTGAACATACTATTAACTGACAGTAGGACAAACAGCTCTGTCTTGTAGAGGATGAGATGGCGGTGGTTATATGCTGTTGAGTCACCTGTGACCCATGGTGACCCTGTGTATGTCAGCTCTGAAGCCTGCCCTGTCCTGACCCAGTCTCATTGATTCTGACACACCTACCTCCATTTCCTGGATCAGTCCACCTCATCTGGGATCTTTCTCTCTTGCGCTGTCCCTCTACCGTTCTGAGCATGATACTCTTCTCTAAGGACCAGTCCCTCCTGTCCATGTGCCCAAAATATGTAAGATAGTGCTTCAAAATCCTAGCCTCCACGGAGAAATGTGGTTTCACCCTCTCCAAGACAGACCTATTTGTGTTCTTGGTGATTCAGAGGATGTTCAAGATTCTTCTCTAGCACCACAACTCAAAGGCATTGATTCTTCTGTCCTCCGAAGTCATTGTCCGGCTCTCTGATGTGCAAGGATTTTGAAGCTCCGTCTCACACATTTTGGGTGTGGCCATGAAAGGACAGTCCTTGGAGAAGGACATCATGCTCAGAAGGTGGAGGGAAAGCCCAGGAGAGGAAGACCCCAGATAAGACGGATTGACACAATCACTGGAACAATGGGGTATTATTGTCGATGTCAGATGTATCTTGGCTGAGAGAGAATATCAGAACAATGTCTATTTGTGTTTTACTGACTATGCAAAGTCATTTGACTCTGTGGATCACAACAAACTATGATTAAGATTGAGAAGAATGTGAATCCCAGAAGACTTAATTATGCATATATGAAACCTATACCTGAACCAAGAATCTGTTGTCTGAACAGAGCAAGGGGGCACTGCATGGTTTAAAATAAAGAAAAGAGTACATCAGGGCTGTATCCTTTCTCCACACCTATTTAATCTGCATGCTGAACAAATCATCAAAGAAAAAAGGCTATGAAGAAAAAGGTGTCATCAGTATTGGAGGGAGAGTAATCAACAAACTGTTATGCAGAAGACACAGCTTGGTTTGCTCAAAGAAAAGAGGACTTGAAACACTTGGTTCAGAAGATCAAAGACTACAGCTTTCAATATTGATGACATCTCAAATTCAAGAAGACAAAAATCCTTAGTAATGGGCTGATAGGCACCATCTTGATAAATGGAGAAAATATTGAAATGTCAACAATTTCAACTTGATTGTTTCCACAATTAACACCCTTGGCACTAGCAATCAAGAAATCAAAAGATGTGTTGCATTGGAAAAGTCTGTAGTAAAGGAACTCTTCAAACTACTGAAGAGCAATAATATCAGTTGAAGACTAAAGTGTTCCTGATTCAAGTTATGGTCTTTTCAATCATTTACTATGAGTCTGAGAGCTGAACAGTGAATAAAGATGACGAAATCATCAACGCCTGTGAGTTTTGATGTTGGAGATGAGTACTGAATCTTCCAGGGCCTGCTTAAAGAACAAATATCTTCAAAAGAAGAGGAAGTCAGAGTACTCTTTAGAAGCAAGAATGGCAAAGCGCCATCTCACATACTTTGGGCATATTGTTAGGAAAGGTAGAATGTCAGCCAAACAAAGGAAGATCCTTAGTGAGCTGGATTGACCCAATGACTGTAACAATGGGTGCAAGTGTGTCAGAGATAAGGGGGATGGGTTGGGGTACCAATCTGTTGTTCATAGGAGTGCTATAAGTGATACTTGACTTGATGGCACCTAACGATGGTAACAAGCATTTTGACTATCGAACCCTTTAGTATTGCAACTTGAAGCTCGAGTTGTTTTCTTCAAATCCTGCAGCCTGGGAAACACCAAGCATGATACTCTCTTTAAATTTTCTGACTCCAGTTCATTGCACATTGTATAGTACTTTACTTTTCTTGGATCACTTGGAGAATTTGTTTTACTCACTTACTACATCATTTCTCCCAGTGGCTTTTACTGTTCCATATTCAAGAGCAAGTCTCAGAGTCTTGACTGACATTTATTTGGTCTTTATTTTTCTTCCTTAGTCTATAATGCTATATATGTCTTCACACAACTTAACTGATATTTGGTCATTAGTGCTCAATATATCAATCTCTAGAGATTGATCTTTACAGATCAATCTTTAGATTTAACTCCTAATTACAAAGTCAGTACAATAAAGGAGAGAATCATATACTATTGATGCTGTCAAGTCAGTTCCAATTCTTGGTGATCTTATATACCATGGAATAATATATTTCCTCATCCTATACTACCTAGTAATGTCTATCTGTGTTTCATTGACTATGCAAAGGCATTTGGCTGCATGGATCACAATAAACTGTGGTTCACTCAGAGAAGAATGGGAGTCCCAGAACACTTGCTTGTACTTAATACAAAACCTATACTTGGACCAGGAGGCAGTGTCAGAACTGAGCAAGGAAACACTGCATGGTTCAAAATCAGGAAAGGTGTATACCAGGGATGCAACCTATCTCCATACCATTTCAATCTATATGCAGAACTATATGCAATCTATATGCAGATCATCCGAGAGGCTGGGCTGTATGAGGAAAAATGTGGCATCAGGATTGGAGGAAGACTCATCAACAACCTGTGTTATGCTGATACAACCTCGCTTCCCCAAACTGAAGAGGACCTGAGGCATGTGCTGGAGAAGGTTAAGGCCTGTAGCCTTCAATATTAATTGAAGTTCAATATATAGAAAACAAAGATTCTCACCACTTTGCTGATTGGCAGCATCATGATAGATGGTGAAGAGACCGGGATTTTTAACAGTTTCCATTTGCTTGCCTCCATAATCAATACTCCTGCTACCAGCAGCCAGGAAATCAAAAGACAAATTGAATTGGAGAAATCTGCAGTCAGAGACCTCTCCAGAGTACAAGAGCTACGATGTCAGGCTGGAGACTAAGGTTCTCCTGATCCAGGCCAAGGTCTTAGAAATTACTTGCTATGCATCAGAAATTTGTACAGTAACTAGGGATGATAGAAGGAGAATTGATGCCTTTGAGTTGTGGTGCTGGAGAAGAAAGAGTATTGAACATACCATGAACTGCTAGGAAAACAAATGGGTTCATCTTAGAGAAAGGGAAACCAGACTGCTTCTCAGAGCAAGGATTCTAAAGCTCCGTCTGACATACTTCAGGCATGTTGCAAGAAAGATCAGGTCCTTAGAAAAGGACATCATGCTTGGGAAGGTGAAGGGACATTGGAAGAGAGGAAGACCCTAAATGAGGTGGATTGACTTAGTGTCTGCGGTAATGGGAGTGACTGTGTCAGAGACAATAAGGTTGGTTCAAAATAGAAAATGGTTCAGAGCTGTTGTACATAGGGTTGCAATGAGTCACAAGTGCTCAACAATACTTAACAACAATACAGTAACCTAACAACTATTATTGAGTCTGCATACAATATTGTTGTTATGTACTTTGAGTTGGAGCTGACTCATAGCTGACCCTTTAGCTGCTTTTTAGAGGCAGTAAATTGCATGGGGTCGAGGAGAGATTGCCCATCTTTCTCCCAGGGAGCAGGTTGTGGAATCGAACCATGTTCCTTTGTGTTGGCAGCAATCTCCTCACCATTAAGCCACCAGAGCTCCTTCCGTATACTATAGAGCTTGTCTTTTAAACCCAATTTATATAAGAAAGCAAATATTATGATTAAGATGGGGGAAAAGATAAGCTAAAAACATTTATTTAGAAGCAAGTCAGAAACCAAAACATTTATCTATACGCAAGTAAGTCAAAACCAACTTGTTTATTAACAGCCAAAACACAGATTAAAGAAGGCTGTGCAGGTAGATTGCTAGGCTTTCTCTAGTTGTTAACCTTGCCCCGATCACTCAGTAGGCATTTCTCTAGGTTTAATGTCACAGTCTATCCCAGAGGTATTAGGATAAGTCGTCTTCCTGCAGCTCCGTGGAGGTCTTAGATCCCCTCCACCCAATTTCGCCTGAGAACTGATTTGGCTCCTGTGAACTCCAGAACTGAGAAGCATTTTCCTCACACATTAATTCTGCCTGGCCCAGCCTTCTCAAGCATCCTGTTTCGGTTAGCTGGAAATGGATGAAGGGGGTGTAAAAGAAATGTGAGTTGCAGAGCATTTCGCTCCTCACTCTATCACCTGGCGGTGGAGAGGGCTGGCTGCTAACAGGAAGACGCAGTGTGCCGCTGTTGAGAGTTACAGCTCTGAACGCCTGAGGGAAGGACATCGTGGGTTGGGATCCACTGGCCAGCAGTGAGTTTGCTTGTGGGTGGCCTTCATGCTTACTTTTTCTCTTGGGTTATACTTCACTCTACAAATTTGTCTCGGAATTAGTGCTCCTTACAGGCAAGGATAGTGAAGCTTCATCTCACTCTGGCATGTTGTCGGGAAGGGGCAAAGACAGCATGCTAGGGGAAGGCAGCTCAACCAAAGAGCGGAGGCCCTCACGGAGGAGAATTGGCCCAGAGACCGTAACTATGAGCGTGACTCAGGGGGATGATGGTGATGGGGCCGGACAAGGCACGTTTGCTCTGGTGTTTATAGGGTTACAGCTAGCTGTAGTCAATTTGGTCGCACACAACAACAACAGCCTACTTCATTTCTGGTCACTGGCCCTCCTCTGCCTGCTCACCGAGAACTGGCACTTGCCTGTGTCCAGGTCTGACCTGTGTTGCCGATGTAGTGCCTATTGGTAGGTCCTCCCAGCAGAGAGCTCTCCTCCTGTCCTAGGATTCCGACTCCGATGCGCGCCTTCTCCCAGGACAGGATGCTTCCTTTTCTTCTCTAACTTGTATTCCTAAAACAGGTTTCAATGAAGGCATCTGAAACATAAGGTACATGAGAGAAACACAAGGTACCTAAATTTTGTATGATAACCAATACAAAATAAAAATTTTAAAAATAGGTTTGCAAAAAAGGAGAGTTGGATAAAGCTTCACTGAATGTGCACTTCCTCCTGGGTCCTTTCCTGCCAATTGTTGTTCGCCTGGCATTCAGGAAATCAGACTCTAAAACGACCTTTCAAAAGATGATTCTTAGTCCACATTCAGGCCATTGTAGAAGATGGCACACTCTTGTCTGTTATCTCATCCTGAAAAAATAATACAGTGTGGGCTCACAGGGAGAACTCTGACTGTGTTGTTGTATGCTGTTGAGTTGGAACTGACCTATAGTTGACCCTCCAGGGGCTTTTCAGTGGAGATAGTTAGCTGAGGAAAGAGAATTCTGTTAAATTTGGTTTAGAGCTTTCCTATTGTTTGTTTGCATTACATTTTAACAGAAGATCTCTATTATAAAACAGGCCTCAGAATCTCTTTTATTTTCATTCTCATTTCTTTTCCTCCTCTCTTTATCTTCTCTCTTGTACATACCCTCTTGCTCCTTCATCTCTTCCTCTTCCTGTTTGACAGTCTCAAGTCAAGAGAAAAACTGAAAGCAAACTGCGAAGAACTTTTTTCATAAAGCACTTGGTGGTGAACTGCTAGATCGATGGTCATTGGTTCTTAAAGATGTGACTGTTGGTTTCCTGCCAACGGGAGCTTCTTCTCCATCAGCGTGACATACACATACGGAGGATTAACAGGGCAAGCTACTGCAGTATCTCCATCTCAGACATCATCAAATGTCACAGAGCTGTGACAACTGTCCAAGCGATGTCCTTTACAGCACATAGGCACTGTTCTGAATCTACTGGAGGGTTTCTTTAGTCTCCTTCAACGTGGACACATTAATCTGGCTTTCTGTAACCTGCATAGTTGTGGCATGTTTAATATTGTAGGACCTTTGAGCTTAGAATTCAGTACGAGTTTTTCTGCTGTTTTCTCGTATTTGCATTTATGCTCTGCTCCTTCGGTAGGGATATGAAAGGAAAGAAGTGCTTTATTTTCCTATCAAGTAGCAAACAGTTTTGGCCTGTCCCTTTGTTGATATTGCGTTTGACCCCTTGACCAAGAGAACATTTGCTAAGCTTCTTTGCAAAAAGCACTTCTATCTTTTGTAATGAGTATGTTATATATTGTAAGAGTTACCTGGAGACCATGGTTCCTACCCTGTTCCCCATAAGCTTGTAATTTATCTATTTTCATCTTGATGAATGCATGTTGTTAGTTGTTGTTGTTAGGTGCTGTCAAGTCGAGTACGATGCCTAGCGACCCTATGAGCAACAGCTCGGGACCCTCTCCTATCCTGTGCCGTTCTCACAGTTGCCACCACGTTGCAGCTCATTGCGCCAGTCACCATGGCAATCCACCTGGTCAAGGCTCTTCTGCTCCTTTGCCAACCCTCCACCTTCTGAACATCAGGTCCCTCTCCAAGGAATAGTCCCTCCTAGCAACATGCCTAAAGTATACAAGGCAAAGCCTCATCATCCTTGCCCCCAAAGAGCACTCTGGCTGCATCCTCTCCAAGACATATACTAAAATATGAATGCATAACATTCTTCTAAGTCATATAGGCCTGGTGCGTCTACTTGCTGTACAGAGGTAACTCGTGGTTGCTGTGATGCTAAACACTGTGACACTGGTGTATCAAATGTGAGAATGGTCACCCATGGTGGACAGTGGTGAAGCTCCCCGATGAAAACAAGCTTGGAAGCAGGAGTGGCATCCACTTCCGAAATGGCTTGCCTCCTGAAACTCTATGAACTTGGAGAAATGATGAAAGTTATACAAGTGTTCAGGTCTTATGTTTATAGGGTCACTACAAGTCATCTACGACTCGATGGTACTTAACAACAACAACAACAACAACAACAACAAAAGTTACATATTCCATTCAGTCAGTTGTAAACCAGTATTTTAGTTTATTTTGATGCTTGAATCCCCAGATGTGGTTTCTGATGAGCGGATACCTGTACCATCGATGTATTGCCCTCTCATGGTGAGCGCTTCCTCACTTTCCTGCACGCCAGGATGCCTGAGCTCCTCTTTCCCCGCTCAAGTCCTGGATCTACCAATCTCCCCTGGATCTGGTTTCATGGGGAATGGAATTCATAGACCAAGATCTGGGTATAGCATGTGCTCATTGCTGTTGGATGCTGCTGTGTCGACTTTTTCAGTGGATAGAGCCTGGGTGTATGTCCTGAGTGCATCTGTGCACTCATGTAGATGCCATTTATACCTTTATTCATGAATATGTGCTTTTATGGGAGCTCTGGTGGGCTAGGGGCAAGAAGCTGCATTGCAATCCCAAAGGCACGCAGTTCGAGGCCACCAGCTGCTCCACAGGAGAAGGCTGGACAATCTCCTCCTGTGCCATTAACTGCCTCAAAAAACCTGCTGGAGGGTCAGCTAAGGGTCGGTTCCTACTCGATTGTAAACAACAACAAAGATTATCCAGAAATGACTGGAACAGCACATCGACAGAGAACTACCAGAAATACAAGCTAGGTTTAGAAAAGGTTGTGGCACTGGAGACATTATCACCAATGTCAGATGGATCTTGGCACAAAGCAGAGACTACCAGAGGAATGCCTGCTTTTATTGACTATGCAAAGACATTTGACTGTGTGGAACACAATAGATTGTGGCTAATCTTGAGAAGAATGGGATTCCAAAACACTTAACTGTGCTCGTGTGAAACCTATATTCAGACCAGGAAACAGTCCTCAGAACAACAGAGCAGGGAAACACTGCATGACTTCCATTATACTACTACAAGTAACAGTAATTGATGTGGTCCGTTTCGCCATGCTCCACCAGAGACCTTATCTTCTATTACCACCTATAACTCTATTTCCCCACAGGTGGCCTCCTGACCTTCAGGGCTCCCCATCTCTGTGATGTCCATACCACACCTGGAGGCACGACCTTCTACTTTTGCCTCTCTTCTGCTGTGGACTCCGTCTGGCCAGGCTGCTAGGCACTGTGCGAGTATCTTACCCCAGATGTGCCCCTTCTGCGAGCACTCTCTGCTCTCCATGGTCCCTGACAGCTTTTGGTCACATGACTCCTGCTCCCTGACGTCCCACTGGGTGAAGAGTCCTGGCTCCTCTGGTCCTTGGGACAACTTGTAGACTAGAAAGGAACAAGTAGCTAACTTTCATGTCTTTTTCCTTTTTAAAACAAACCTTTATTACATTTTAATCTTGTTATTATATTTTTTTTTTGTTATTGTTATCAGATACAAGTCCTTCTTCATCTTTTCTGAATTCTGTCTCCCCATAATTTAACTTGAATATACTCACAGATGAACTAAACTCTTAATGCTGAATTTACATCCACTGACTCAAACTGCAAGAAAATTTTAAAAGTGACATGAAAACAAAGCTTACACACAGTAAAATACGAGAATCCTGCTTCTTTGAAGCTTTTGCTTTTTGAATCACTGTTCATGTTTATACGAACACACATTTGTTTAGAAATGGGTAGAGAGAAGCTCTCACCTGTAAGAAATCATATGCTTGGTTGTTTAGGAATATTGTGCATTTTATTCCCCAAATAAAAACTGTCTTTAGTGCAATCTTCAAAGTATTTACGAAAACACCTAAAGGTAGAATGACTGGCTGGTTTTTATTTAGAAATTTTACAACACATACTTACAAGGTTTGACTCTGTCCACTAGAAATCTCTCTTCCTGACTGATTTGTAGCTGTTCTGGAATAGGTTTGAGAGCTAGCTAAACCCGTATGTCTTCTGAAAAAGGTGATTTTGGTATCTGGCTATTCTTTTAAAGAATGTGTTGTGTAATATGTTATCATGTTAGTATGTGTTAAGAGCTCTGGTGGTCTAGAGGATAAGGAATTGCTCTGCCAACCCTGAGGTGAACAATTCAAATCCACCTGCTACTTGGAGGGGTAAACATGAGCAGTCTCCTTCCACGGGATTTACAGTTTCTGAGAACCCACTGGGGTGGGGGGAGGCGGGTCATCTGTGAGTTGGTTCTGGCTCGATGGCAATTAACAACAACAGCCCTATGTAATAGCACATTGCTCATTGTTGACAAGTCACAACAACTCTCCACCAGTTTTCTGAGCCTGCAGATCTTTACCTGAGAAGATTGTCTGTCTGCCTCAGAGTGGCTTATGGATTTGAACTTCTGACCTTCTAGTTAAAAACACAGCAAACAATGCAGCATGCCACAAGAGTCCCTCAATAATATATTGTTAGTCACAGAAATCCAGATCAGCTTTATGTGGAATTGTTTCCCTCTCCTGTGAGGACAGGCAGGGAAGTTTCCACGTCTAATCAGACAGAAATAACGTCTGCCCATGTGCACCAAAGGACTGGTGCCCTAGGAAGGGGCTGACCTGAGTGAGGGCAGAGATGGCCCACTGCGCAGAACTCTGAGAACACCCACTTCAGTGTTAGAACACTGTCAGATTAAACACCCCTGAGCATTGTTGACCTCATTTGTGGAGGCCAAGTGCATTGCATGTTGCACTACCAGTCAGAAGGGTGATGGGTCAAGTCTAACAACCGCTCCTTGGGAGTCAACTGGGCAGATTTCTCCCATAAAGATTTGAACCTTACGAACTTGATGGAAGAACTCTATGAATGAGAACTGACTTGAGGACAGTGGGTTCACCTCAGGACTTGTAACTATTGAGCATAAAAGTATTTCATCAACCTGAAATCTAGAACTAGAGGTTTTTCCTTCATTTTCTCCTGTAACGTGCTCATTTCTCATGGACTGCGAAGTCCTACCTCTGCCTGACATTCTCGCTTGT
This sequence comes from Elephantulus edwardii, assembly GCF_000299155.1. NCBI lineage: Eukaryota > Metazoa > Chordata > Mammalia > Macroscelidea > Macroscelididae > Elephantulus > Elephantulus edwardii. The sequence goes on from NW_006399805.1 coordinate 13,561,701, forward strand.
GGTGTCTTCACTACTCCGAGCAATGTGTTGACACCTTAGTATATTCAGGAGTCCCCGGGTAGTTGGAACTGGGATTTCAACATAAAGGTTGGAAGTTTGAGTCCATCCAGGGACATCTCGGGAGAAAAGCCTCATGATCTACTTTTGAAAATGAACCACTGGGAACCCTGTGGAATACGAGTCTACTCTGACACACATGAGTCTACTCTGAACACATGGCATCTACTCAGACACACACGTGTCTACTCTGACACATACAGTGTCTACTCAGACATACACGGCATCTACTCTGACACACATGGCATCTACTCTGACATGCACGACATCTACCGTGACATGCACAAGATGTATTCTGTCATACATGGGGCTATTCTGACACACACGTGTCTACTCTGACATACATGATGTTTACTGTAACATGCACAGCATCTACTCTGACACACACGATATCGATGCTGTCAAGTACTGGGCTATTCTGACACACACGTGTCTACTCTGACACACACAACATCTACTCTGACACACATGGGCCTCCTCTGACTGAAGGATTAAGTTACCAGTCAACTTGAGCCCATCTAGCCACTGTTGGTTGTGACCAGTGGACACTGACGGACAGAGATAGTGACCTCTAATACACGTAGTGGGCATGAGATGGGTGGGGGAGTGGCTGGATGAGTGCACTGCAGTGTGTGCGAATGTTTGAGTGTGAGTGTTTAAGTATAGGTGTGAAACATGCAAGTGTGCAGATGTGTGTCAATCTGTGTTTTAGTGTTAGTGCATGTGAATATGTGTGCGTGTGCTGGTGTGGTTATATATGAATGTTGAAGTGTGTTTCTGTCAATGTGTTAATGTGAAAATGTGTGAATATATGAATGAGTGTGTCTAGACCTGAAGTGTTTGCTGCAGAAGGTCAATGATTAAAGCTTTCAATATGAACTAAAGCTCAACATCAAGAAGACAAAGATTCCCACCACTGGGCCAACTGGCAGCACCGTGATGGATGGAGAAGAGATTGAGGTTGTTAACAGTTTCAGCTTGCTTGGCTCCATAATCAACACTCTAGGTACCAGCAGCTAGGAAATCAAAAGATGAATTGCCTTGAGGAATTCTGCTATCAGAGACCTCTCCAAAGTGCTAAAGAGTAATGATATTAATCTAGGAACTAAGGTGCATCCTATTAGGCCATGGTCTTCACAATTACTTGCCATGCATCAGAGAGCTGGACAATGACTAAGGATGACAGAAGAAAAACTGATGCCTTTGAGTTGCGGTGTTGGAGAAGAGTATTGAGCATACCATGGACCACCAAGAGAACGAACAAGGTCTGTCTTGGGGAGAGTGAAACCAAGTCTCTCCTTGGAGGCTAGGACTCTGAAGCTTCATCTCACATACCTTGGGCACATGGCCAGGAGGGACCAGTCCTTGAAGAACATCATGTTTGGATGGGCGGAAGACGGCGCATTAGAGGAAGAGCCTGGATAAGAGAGATCGATGCAGTGAATGGAGTAATGAGAGTAGGAGTGTCGGAGTCAGTGAGACTGGCTCAGAACAGGGCAGGATTCCGAGCTATCGTACCTAAGGTTGCTATCTCAGGTGACTTGATGGCTCATAACAACAACAGATATGTTTGAGTGTTAATGTGAGAGTGTGTCTGTGAATATTGGTGTGTAAAAGTGCAACTGTGTGTCTGTGAAAGATGTGATTGTTGTGTGTGAATATGTGTCAGTTTAGGAAATGTATTTCAGAGTTCGTGACTTCTACCTGTATGCTTTAAAGTGTTCCCCACCATCACTATCTCTCATCTTGTACTTACGTGGACTTTGCTGTTCCATAAATAGCATAAATGGAGTTGAAGATCTATTTATATTTGTATCCAAGTTGAAATTTACACAACTTAATTTTTAACATTTGTCCCAAAAGATGTTATTATTTTAAAGAAATTAGTGTTTCAGATGTACAGCTTGAATTTTCAGATTTCTAAAGTACAAAAATAACTTATTTATGTATTGTTGTTGTTGTTGTTGTTATGTGCCGTCGAGTCGTTTCCGACTCATAGCGACCCTATGCACAACAGCCCTAAACCCTGCTCTAT
>NW_006399805.1:13564308-13578056 GCF_000299155.1 Elephantulus edwardii
ATATATATGTATGTATATGTGTGTATATATATATATATATATATATATTCTATTGAGCCACTTGCTATGCCTCTGAGTGCTGGACAGCCAAGAGAATAGGTGCAGCGAGAGTGCTCCTTGGATACAAAAATAACAAAACTATGTCTCACACATATTGGGCATGACTCATGCTTGGAAAGATGGAGGGATGACAAAAGATAGGAAGACCCTCAATGAGATGGATAGGGCCAGGGGTGGCAGCAGTGCACAGGAGCATGTCAGAGATTGGGAAGATGGCACAGGATACAGCAGGGTGCAGAGCTGTTGTATTTGCTGCTCTTAGCGTCACTATGGGCTGTATTCAACTTGTAGGCACCTAACAAGAACAGTGCACATACAAACATGTGCATGGAGAGAGAGAATTCACACAGACACACACATACACATGTCCTCACATGTATACACATAGCAGAAGAGGTAGGAAGCAAGTATTTTCTTTGTGCTTTATCATCAGTGCTCTGTTCTAGATATCAAATCATTTTACGTAACTTCAAAAAGCCTGTAGATACAAGTGTGTCCACAAAGTGCGTGTTCCATATACCTGAGGCATATGGTGAGGGTGTTAATTGTAAGTGTCTGTCATCTGTTGTTGTTGTTTCTGCATCGCGTTGAGTAGAAACCAACTCCTAGCTGACCTCCCAGCAGGTTTTCAGAAGTTAAAAATCACATGAGGGAAGGTTGCTCATATGTTTACTGCAGAGCATCTGGTGAACTGTGTACCTCGGGGTTCGCAGTGCAACTCTTCAGCTCTAGACAGATCACCAGCGCTCCCTCCACGTAGCTGGAAACTCCGTGGTCAGACTCTTCCTGCCTGAGACCTTGTGACACACCGTTGCTAATTAGATGCTGTTGAGTTGTCCTGTGAACAACAGATCGGGCCTCTCCTGCCCGTCCTCACAATCTCACCAAGCTCCCAGCCCACCGTCATAGTTACTGGGTTGACCTATTTCCATGAGGCTCTTCCTTTCTTCTACAGACCCTCTAGTTTTACCAGCATGGCCTCCTTCCCCTGAGGACTGGCACCTCTTGATAACATGCCCACAGTATGTGAGAAGGAGTTTCAGCATCTTTGCCTCTAAGGAGCACTCTGGTTACACTTCCTCAGTGCTCACTTGTTTGTCCTTTTAGCAGTTTGGAGGATATAAAAAATATTCATCAAAATCATAATTCATAGACATGGATTCTTTTTTGGTCTTTACTCATTGTCCAATTTTCACATGCTTACCTAGTAATTGAAAAGATTGTGAATTGGACCAGGCGCATCTTATTTTTTAAGCTAATATTCCTGATCTTTTGCACTTTGAAGAGGTCTTTTGCACCAGATTTTTAACGCATCCTGTGTTTTTCTTTCTTGATGGCTATTGTGAGAAAATCCAGGATGTAAGAGCTCCACAAATCTGGAGAGTCAACCGGGAGAGAGCACCTACTGATGGATGTTCCCAACTGTCTAACAAATGAACTTGAAAGTTGGTGTTAATGAGTGAAAAAACATAGCCACTTGCTTGCCTAAGGAAGACAACATTACTGTTTGCCACAGGAAATCACTGGTGCAGACGCCGTCAGCTCTACCCTGAGGAACTGCAGGAGAAGATTCAGTCGAAGCTACAGCCGTAGGAGAGGCTTTGCCCAGGAAGTGTGGAGTGGCTGTGGGGTCCGGGGGTGGGATGCCGCACTAAGAAACTAATCATTCTTAACTGGGGAAGCAGATTGGAATGACAAATAAGAGAACCAATTTACAGAGACCTAGAGACAAGCTAGGAGGCTTGTAGCAGGTTAACATTGTAGAGTGCTCGAGCCAGATGCTAGGGTTTGACAAAGCCTGTGTGGTCCTCCCTGGGTGTTTGTCTGACACATGCTCACAGAGGACCATCTCACTCTTCAAGTGCTAAAGAGTAAAGATGTCGTTTTGAGAACTGAGGTGTTCCTGACCCAGTCCAGAGCATTGTCAGTCACTCCATGTACATGCAAACCTAGACAATGAGTAAAACAGTCTGGTAAAGAACTGATGCCTTTGGGTTACGGTGTTGGGGGAGAAGATTGACTAGATCACGGATGGCCAGAAAGACCAGTCTATTCTAGAAGAAGTAGAGCCAACATGCTCATTAGCAATAGGGGTGGAGAGACTGTTTCTCAGACGTAGGACCTGCTATCAAGAGGGCCCTGTGTCTGGAGAAGATAGAGAAGGACATCAAGCTTGGCAAAGTCAAGGCCATTGAGTAAGAGGAGACCCTCAAGGACGGAATGATGGTGTTTGCAGCAACAGGTTCAAGAACAGCATCAGTTGTGCGGATGGCACAGGATTGGGCAGTGTTTTACCTGTCGCCACATCTTGCTGAGAGTGAGGACCAATCTGATGACGAGAAGCAATAGGAACCCCTTCTCTGGATTGCAGTGGAAACAGCCAGTGGCCCAGGGTATGTGAGATTCGTCCTGGTGACCGCAGCTCATCGGCAACGCATAGACTCCAACCTAGGGTGGGGTGGCCGGGTCCCTCTTCAACAAAGCTAGGAGCTGAGAGACTCAGGGACAGAAGTTAGCCGTTTTCATAGAAGACTCTTAAACAAGACCCTGGTGTGCCTGTGCTGGGGTCACGAATGCTGGGGTTTCCCGTCGTTGGTGAAGTTGTGTGTATAAATCTTCCTTGAGTGGAAGACATACCAGAGTCCAAACAATTTAGAACTTTTCTCTCTTGAATTAATAGGGTCAGAGTCTCTTACTTAAAATATTTTTTAAAAAGGTGTAGTAGACAGGTAGTGGGGGGAGGGGGTTAGTTAATCATGTTGTTGTGTTGTTGTTATATGCCATCAAGTCGCCTGCTACTCATAGCGACCCTATGTACAATAGCTCTACACCCTGCTCTCTCCTGTGCCAATCTTATTGTCTTTAATACACTGACCCCTGTTACTCCAGTCACTGAGTTTATTGTAGGGTTGCACAGTTTGATGGATGGAGGGAGGGGTGAGTAAAGGAAATGTGAAAAACAGTGTGAAAAATATGTATACGAACTTCGTAAATAAACCAGTATAAAATAAAAATGTTATTTTAAAATAAAGGCTTAGTAGACTTCTCCTTCCACTTCAATTTGTGACATACTTGAAGATGTTTTCTCAGGAGCCATGGTTGTATCGGAAGTCCAAACATTGGCTTCACATATCAACACTGCCATTCGTTATGTGTGTGGCCAGGAGCAAGCTGGTACATTTTCCTTACTCAGCTTATTTACATTTTCTCTCTGCTTCTTCTAAAAGAATTTGGCATTTACTAAGTGGAAACTTATCTCAGGACAACCCTATGGCTCTACCATCACTGTTATTGTCAGGCTATTGGCTTAAATACTCTACTTGAAAGCTGCCCTGTAATTCTCGGGCCCAGATCCTGTATCTGAGATTTAAAGAAATTGTACTTGTATTCATACAGTTTGACAAGGCCAACTCATACATAAAAGCTTGTGTGGGTGTTGTCTTAGCTATCTAGTGCTGCCATAACAGAACTATCACACGTGGAGGACTTCACCATGGATGCTGGCTTAGCCGTCTACTACTGCTGTAACACGTGTAGGACTTCACCATGAAAGTTGGCTTAGCCGTCTACTGCTGCTGTAACGAACTATCACACGTGGAGGGCTTCACCATGGATGCCAGCTTAGCCGTCTACTTCTGCTCTAATGGAAATATCACACGTGGAGGGCTTCACCATGGATGCCGACTTAGCCGTCTACTGCTGCTGTAGTAGTGGACATAATACACAATCCTGAGAATCTAGTCCTCCCCAAGTAGCTGTATGATTTTGGGGGACACAATTCTATGATCTTGCCTAACTCAATGTAGTCTGTTGGTTTTGGTTGTCATGGGATTGACCCTAATTTACAGTGACCCAGGCAAAGCAGAACCCAACCCCATGTATTCTGTGACATGCCCACCACCATGGCAATGTTGCAGCCCTGTTGTTGCAGCTGTTGTAACAACTTTCTTTCTTCTTCTTTTCTCCGAACATTTCCACCTTGGATTTTATTAAGAAGGTAGCTACAGTAGCGTTGACCTGGTTTGCTTGTGCAGTCGGCTGGGGCTGGGGCTGCATGCTGCTTTTCAAAGCTGACTATCTTGCGTGATAACCTTCTTGAGGGACTGGTCCCTCCTGCTATGAGATAAAGGAAACCAGAACCCAGCGGCTCTGAGCTCTTCTAGAATAACTTCCCCAAGCGACCGTGTTTCCTGCCTCTCACAAAACCCTGCAGTTTTGCAGAAACTCAGATGGCGTCATCACTAAACTTTAGCTTCACGCTCCTGCCACACTGAATAAATGCCAACGACTTGAATTTGGAACTTTTTTGGCTAATTCAGCCTCAAAACAAATCTACTAGAAGTTTAATCAAGGGAAACCAGGGGAAAAATGAAATAGATGTTGCTATTAAAATGGCAGCATTTAGATAAAGGGCTGCGTAAACATGGACATTTACTTTTATTGAAATTTGAATGAGTTTGCTATTCATTGGAATTAAGGTCTGTTAATTAAAGCATGAGAGCCTCGTAAATCCTGCACGAGTGCTTGTTTGCCACATAGAGTTGTGGCTGACAACAGTGCTTTGTGCGAAATGAAGAATAAATCTAAGCCAATTAAGATACTGTATGTGTAATTATGAATATTGTAAATGAAGTGAGGGGACGATGAAGTGTGCATTTTAACATGTGTTGTAACCATATTCCATTAATTCTTGCTAACTTGCTGATTGCCCTGCCCCACTGGGTAATGTGTTGCTTACTGATCATCTTCTCGACAGGTTAACCTACCTGCTGTCAGGTTGACCATCCTCCCGCAGCTCTGTAAGGCAGGGGAGACCACCCTGTAAAGCTGCTGGGAGGAAGTTTACGGACACACACTGCCTCATCCTTCCTTGGTGAATTCCAGTTTTCCAACCTTTCAGTTAGCAGCTGATCCCTTTATCACTGTACTGGCAAGGGCCCTTCCGGACAGGCCAGAGGAACCAAAATAATGCTAGAAAGATACAGACGTAGAGAGATAGACAGACAAAAAGAGAGGGGGGAGACAGAGAGAGAGAGATTGATCAGCTACACACTTGATTCCAAATCAAAGGGGTTTAAATAATGAAGCTTTCAGAAGTAGACCTGCCAGACTCTTCTAATGCACTTCCGGGTGAACTCAATCTGCTAACCTTCTGGTTATCAGACCACTGTGTTAACAATCTGCATGAGAAAGAACTCTAGACTGTAGACTTAGTTACATATCTGCAGCTACAGCTGTCTGTCTGCCTGCCTATCTATCTAATCACATGGTGAATCTAGTCCTTGATCACCGTCATGCATGGTGATTTTAGAGAGCACCTGTTGTTAGTAGGTCCAGCGAGTCAGCTCTGATTCATTCCGATGTTCAACCAGCCTTAGCCCTGCTGGGTGCTGCACCGTCCCACAACTCTGCTGTGCTGGAGCCTGTTCTTGCGGTCCCGGTGTGAGTCTGTCTGGTTGAAGGTCTTTCTATCATTTGCTGATTATGTACTTTTTCAACATGGGGTTTTTCTCCCCGGGACTTGCTCTTACTAAGAACATGTCCAAAATATCTGAAGCAAAGTTGCATCATCCTTCCTTCTAAGATGTAGTTTTGGCGGGAGAGAACACACAATTTTGTGGAGGATATTGATATAGCAGTAAATTGTGATAATTGCTGTCAGTATAAAAAAGACAGCACAGGAGAGAGGGCACCTTCTTCTACCTGCCGGCAGGGGTGTGGACTAAATTGTGTCTCCCATAACAGTTCTGTGAATACAAACTACTTGTAGCAGTTCCAAAAAGAGTTGCTTTCGTTAAATGTACCGTGGGCATGTTTTCAGTCTACATTCTTTGCCAATATTTTCATTATTTTTACCATCTTAAGCATTTATCACAGCAGATTTATAGCATTTTGCAAAGAGAGTTATTCTATTTCTGAAACAAGCATATCTTCTTTTTGAATTTTATTTTATTAATGTTAATGAACATTTACAGAGATTTTGGATTTCCATTCATTCACTGTTGCACTTTTCTCCCTGCCCATCCCTCCCCTCCAGTTCACTCTTCTCTTTGAAAAGAAAAAAAAATCCTTCATTAGTATAGAATCCCCTGTCTACTCCACCCTACCCCGCCCCCTGCCCCAAGTACACTCCACTATGCAACCTTCATTCTGGACTGTTGTGATAACCATAATACCCTATCATATATCACTTTAAACTGTTCTCTCCCTCATCTGTTTCAATACATAGTTCAGTCTATTTTGAGCGCAGTCACACCTCTAGCTTTTCATGCATTGTGCTTTAATAAGGAAGCACTAGGAGGTTTGGTGGCACAGTGTTTAAGTGCTATGTTCATCACTGAAAGGTTGGTGAAGGCCAGTGTAATTAATGATTTTTTAATCCATTTGCCCATTACACAAGGGAGCTGCTCTCCATTTCATCAAACAGATAGGGTTAGGCACTATGTCAGCTATTGTTGAAGGTGAAAGATACGTATGTGTATCTGGGAATTCCCTTTTCTCGTTGGCACACCTCTTCAAAGCACATTCCATCTGTTTGTTCTGGAAAGAAGAATAAAGAACAATAGAAACAGCTCATCTTTTGTGTAAAAGACCAATATTACCAAGAAATATTTGGATTTTATCCTAAAACATAGGAGTTCTAGTCTTCTTCTAAGATACCTCTTTCTGTGGTATATTTTAGCTACTGTCAAACTAGCCCCAACTCATGCAAACCTGATGTGCAGTGGAAGAAAGCAGTCATTACCTGGCCCAGCCCCATGCACATGATGGATTAGTATTAGTACCTTATGGTTTTCATTGACTGGTATTTGGGAGTAGATTGTGTCTTAGTCCATCCAAGTCTGGAATCTCTACTGAAACCTGTTCATAATCACAGCAATGTACAAGCCTCACTGACACAGAGATGGTATCTGCTCACAGATAACATTGGCTGGGAATGGACTTCTGAGTCTTCCACAAGGAGGTGGAGGTTCTATCACCAAAGTGCCACTGCTCCCACCTGGATGGCACTAGAAGATTTCCTAGGAGCCAATAAACGTACAAATGGCACCCAAGCTCCTTGTCTACAGCACGGACACTTCAGGCTCTCTCTGCTTATCTTTTCCTGCCATTTCCTAGATTGTATGAAACAAACAGAAGATGCACAAAACGAATGCTGACTCTGAGTTAGAACGATGACTAAGACAAAGGCAGGCACGCAATCGCAGAGATACTTATCACAAGTGCACATTTACATTCTTCTACATGACCTCCTGCCCTCCCTGGTATTGTCTCTTTTATCTCTCAGACTTCACTTTGTTATTCAAATGAACAGTTTGCTAAGGGCATATTTTATTAGCATTTAAGATTATAATGTACAATATATAAATTGCATACTAGTACTGCTGTGGGGGTGGGTGGGAAGAGATAAAATAAAAGCCAGCTGATGTGGGAGTTGGATCTTTATTTGCAGTCACTGCTACTGTGATGCTGCTACCATCTCTGAGACCCCTGGAGAAAACTTGGGACACCTTCTGAGTGTACTAGTCCTTAGCTGTTAATATTTTTGCCCCTGGGAGCCTCCGAGAGGGGATAAGGCAACCAGAACAGCAAGGATGCCCGCCACGAAGCAGTTAAATCCTCACTGTCTTCTGCCAGCAATAAGGAGTCTTCTCAGACTACTACTCCAGCTTCAGAGCTTGAATATTTATGCTAGAGAGAAAATCAGTCATAAATCTACATTTTTAACAGCAAGGCAATAGTAGAGATGGGAAGGAATAATAATAATAATTCTTAAAAGAACACTGGGCAATAAAAACAATCCTTCATGAAGTCTGGTCCAACTGTTAAGATAATTATTGAAAACAGGAGTCCCTTTGCTCCTCATTAAACAACAGGAGCGGGGCGAGCTGTGCTCCATCCATCTTTCATCAAGCTTGTCCAGGGCTCACGCGCTGTTCTTCCAGCTCCACCTTGTTTACTGCTCACTTGGCTCTCGAGATGAGTCTGTCCACATGCTCCAAGTCCATAGACAACTGGAACACATGACCTCCAGCAAAAGAAAAGCTCCAAGAGAAAGGAAAAAATTTATGAAAATACCTCCTGAATTGTGTAGCACCTCCTATCTCAAACAGCATAACAATGAACACCTGTTTCTGCATACGATCACTGTCTCCTCAGAAATACAGTCCTGGCAAAAGTGCAGTCAGAATGCTCCTTCCAAGCCAGGAGGCTGAGATTATGTCTCACAAGTTTTGGACATTCTTTCAAGACGAACCAGTCCCAGGGAGAACACAGCATGCTTGTAAAAGTAGGCCAGTGAAAGAGAGGGAGCCCTCAGTGAGAGGTAGTGGAGCAGTGGCTGCACCGCGGGCCCCCGTGCCGCAATGACGGGGAGCTTGGTTCAGGGCAGAGCACAGCTGGCTTCTGCTGTGTGTAGTCACTGGGACTGACTTGGGAGAGTTGACAACACGAACAGTCAGATAAGACCACAGATTTCTTTCTTTTTCTTCAATATTAGTAATGTTGATAATAAGGACCTTTTCTGATACGCTGTAGTGCTTTTCTGGCTACTTCAAAGGTGAGGGGTTTACATTCACTGCTGGGAGAGGGATAGGCAGCTTCCTACTGTGAAGACTTAGAACTTCCAGAACCCGGTGTAGGATTGCTGAGTCCAGATTGCCCAGAGGGCAGTGGGCTTCATTTGGATTGCTTGACAATACAAATGCTTATTTGGCTTTAACTCGTTGATTATTGAAGGATGCTTCTCCAGTAGCGAGGGCAGGGGGGCACAGTGGTAGACTCCTCCCCGTCCATGCAGGAGACCCAGCTTTGACTCCCAGCCAATGCACCTCCAGAGCCACCACCTGCGTGCCAGTGCACAGTGTGTGCTGCTGGGATTGCTGAAGAAAAATGTCAGGAGACTTTCTGACTAAGAAAGGCCTCACGATGAGCACCTGTGCAGTCGCCATGGGTTACAGCAGTCTTGTTCACCCCTGACTGCGGTGCTGACACACAGCTTGGCAGAGATCTGTTCTGTACAGTTTTACTAAGAGTTGTGAGATGGCTTGATGGTGGCTTAGAACAAGAACATGAGCACACAATATAATAGGGGACTTCTGTTCTCAGGGAAAAGGGACACATCGCTTCAAGTAAGAAATGAGTCATTTCCCACTCCCGATCCTGAAGGTGATGTGAACAGATGAAGGCATGCCAACCCAGCAGCAGGCTACCCCTCCTAACCCAGGGTCTGCATCCTTTTCCTAGACCACCACTGGGACCCTACCCTGTCCCTACTGCATGTCAGTGAAAGGATGGTGGCCTGCAGGTGTCACATGACTTCCTGATGCCTCCCAGGCTGCAGACGCCTCAGGACCTGTGGATACCAAGTGGCCTGCAGGCCCTGCAGTCTGTGGATGGTCTGTGGTCATGTTCTACTTTTGCCACCAGAGAAGACATGGAGAACATCACCAGGCAGCTTTCTGATCTCCTGCCATCCCTGGTGTCCCCCGGGCCCCAGAGCTCGACCTCTACCGGCTGTTGGCCCCAGGTGTGCACCCACCTATAGTTGTCTGTGGTGACAGATGAGGGGCTAACCCAGGAGTGTGGTCACAGCTCTGAGCTGCTCCTGCCCGTGCTCTGCCCTTTGAGCCGTGAGCTCCAGCAGCTCACAGAGCTTTTGTGCACACACCTGTCTCGCTGGTTACTTGGATGTACTCATAGCAGGCGGTTGAAGGACAGCAGGGCTCACGGACACGCTTGGTTCTATCACTTCTCTGGGACAACCGGCTGTGCTTTCTAACAGGTGTCCAGTGTGTCGCCTCCTCCAAGCTGCCAGTTTGTCCAGACTCGGTGGGAATGTGACTTGACTTGGCTCCCATCGCTGTCCTGGGGAGAAAAGCCCTCCCTTCCCAGGAGTCTGAGCAGTGGCCAGAGCTCAACCCCCACCCGCTGTCGGCCCCAGGTGTGCGCCCACTTGCAGTTGTCTGTGGTGACAGATGAGGGGCTAACCCAGGATGAGGGGTGCCTCACATAAAATACGTCAGCAGGGGGTGACAAAGATGTTATTGCCATAACTTTATTCTTTTTTGGGGGGAAACACTGCAATTTTTAGCAGCTTTTGTGAAATGGCTAAAGTTTCTCCAAACTATTTTGAGAATCAGGTTCAGTAATGAACAGGCAGCCAATACCTCTGTCAGAGAAGGAGAGCTGGCAGGTCCCGTGTGTTCTGGTCTGCGCGTTTCTGGAGAACCTGAAGGTGTCCGAGTGGGGACTGGCTGCAGGGGTGACACAGGGCTGGGTGGCCTTTAGTTCTGCTGTTCAGAGGTCACCAGGAGTCAGGGCTCGAGGCATGGAGCTGTAAGTTGTTGCTATTTCTGTCTACGTGAGTAAAGGTGATTCCGTGGCGAACTCCTTCGCTTCTGTGCCGAGCACTCGGGTTCGACCCCCCAGCCAGGGCACCTCACGTACAGATACCACCTATTTGTTGGTGGAGGCCCGTACGCGGCTGTGAGCCAAACAAGCACCTGCAGAGTGTCCAGAAGGGGTGGACCAAGAGGAAAGCCTTCTGGAAGTCAGACAGTTATGATTCTACAGGATTGTGATACCAAATCCAAAACTAGGTGTATGGACTGTGCAGGAAGAGAGCGTTTTGTCTGCTGTGTATGACATCACGAGTTACGACTCCCTCAAAGGCAGGTGACGACAATTATCATTATATGTTCATTATATGGACTTTGACTTATTTTTACGAATTCTCACACACCAACTGGGATGCTGGCCAACCTGAAATCCAGAGGGCAGGCTGGTAGTCTGGGGCTTAGGAAGGAGTGGAAGTTACAGTACTGGGGCTGGGAACTGAAACAATTGTCCACTCCAGGCTCAAGGCTCAACACCTTCTCTCTGAAAAACCTCAGATTTTGTCTTCAGCCCCTCAGATATGTGGATCAGGACAGCCAACATTATTGAAGATCATCTGTTTTCCTTTAAGTCGATTGATTGTAAATATTACTCTTATAAACAAAACCTAGATTAACCTTTAACTAGACAAATAGTTACCACGGCTCAATTAATCTGACATGAAACTAACCTTCCTGTACTGTATGAATGTACACTGTTCTGTTTTTACGCCATGCCGTACACTATGCTATCTGTACACCGTGCTGCATGGACACGGTTCGATTTATACACCAGGCCCCACAGTATATGTACACCATGCTGTATGGACACGGTTCTGTTTATGCACCATGCCGTACATTATACTATATATACAACATGCTCTCTGTACACTGTTCTGTTTATAACCATGCCCCAAACTATGCTATATGTACACCATGCTGTATGTGCGCTGTTCTGTTTATAACCATGCCCCACACTATACTATCTGTATACCATGCTGAATGTACACTGTTCTATTTATAACCATGCCGTACACTATGCTATACATGTACCATGCTGTACGTCCATGCTGCGGTCTGCACTCATTTTCAAGAGCTGCTACAATGAAGAACCACAAACTAGGGAGTTAGAGAGAACCATAATTCAGAGCATCAGCAGGGTCCTGGTCCCTCCTAGCCCTCTGGAGGAGACACTTCTCGCCTCTTCCAGCTTCTCCCAGCCCCAGTGCTGCTCCTCGCCTCTGAGGGACAATGTCAGTCACTGTCTTCATCTTCGTGTGTCCCCTTCCTTCAGTATCTCTCCCCTCTGTTTGTGAGGACACTAGTCCCAGCCCGCACAGAGTTCCACTTGTGTTCCGAGGTTATGTCCCTTTGGAGGTTTTGATCCAGCAGCAGATCATGGGGAGAAATGGGAGCAGTCTTTCCTCCTGCAGTTTGTAGTGTTGGAACCCCAGAGGGTCAGCTATGACTTGGTTCCGACTTGATGGCAATGAGCTGAGTTGGTGAGTCATCCCGGTTAGGGTTTAACCAGCTGCATTGTGACCTCATGTTAACTGATGACATCTTGAAAAGGCCTATTTCCAAATAAGGGCCCATTCCAAGTACCAGGGCGTAGGAATTCCGTTTTCTTTTTGCAGGAACAGCAAGCACCTCAGTACAGCCACATCTCACAAGACACCAGCCACGTGCTCTTGACTGTAGCCTTTTTAGGACGCCCTGTAGCATGCTGTCTTCTACAGAGCTGCTCATTTCTCTCGCCTCTCTCGCAAACTTTTACATAATTTTATCACCTGGGAAACATGAAATCTTTTCCTTCTGTTTTGAAACGCACAGTTTTATATCTCTTAGACAATGGGAGAGGGAGACCTGGTGGCTGGTCCGTGGAGAGTTACTGCTAGCCCACAGGGAGGACCTCTCGGGCAGTCTGAGTCTACCAGCGACATCTCTGGAGGAAGATGGGAAATCTCCCATTAGCTTTACAGTCAGCTTTACAGTCTTGGAAACGTGCTGCACGGTGAGCGATGGGCTGGTTCCAACTTGTCATCGATGAGTTTATGAGAGACAGGAGAGAAGATTCACCTGCTCAGCCTTTCCTTGAATGGTACCTCTGAAGAAACAAGATCATAACTCAGAAATGTCACATAGTGACGTGTTAGCTCTGGGCCCCTCGAAGAGAGCCCTACTAGCGTGTCTTAACCCACCAAGGGAAGTCCCTACTCCTTCTCCTTGGCATCAAGGGCAATGGGCATGTGGCCTCAGTGTCTGTCTGTGATTTCTGGTTCCTATAAGCTGTTTCACATGGTTGTTCCGTAGATCATTCCGAAAACGGCCTCTGGGTGAACCCAGAGCTCTAAACAGAAGGTCCATCAGCTGGCCCCTGTGTGACCATCACAGCTGCCCTGGGCTGGGCGGTATAGGTGAACAGTGCCATTCTCTGCTGGGTGGCATGGAAACTGACTCCCAGGTGGACACAACCTGGGAGCATACGGTGTCTCCACTTTCTTGACCCATGACGACAGTCCATGTCTTGAAGTCAAGCTTGGCATCTCCATGGGATGCTCTGTGGGATCCAATGCCACCTCTGAGACATCGGATGGGCTCACATCTTCTTTCTGTCATCTTTCCTGCTCCTTCCTCTTGCTCTGCTCCCCTTAGAAATCATCAGTAGCAGGAATGCTTTCTGGACCCAAAGCAGGAAGCCCAGTATCTTTTCCCATCTCATCTTTGTGTAGATTCTCCCACTGCTAGACCATCATTGTTTTAATTCCCTAGTGGTGCTGTGGCATAAATACCAAAACGATGGCTTTAAAGAAGAGGATTAATCATCTTGACATTTTGCAAACTAGGAGTCTAGCTCAGGGTTCAGCTGTGCTGGTCCCTGCGCTGCTGTCATCTCTGGTGTTCCACCTGGCCCCTGTGGGTGGTTGCACGGATTTTGGTCTTTTAGTGAATCAGAAGTGACTAGATTTAGGACCTTGGGGACTTTGATATGACCTCATTAAAATAACAAAAGAAAACCTCTGTTTCTAGACTGAGATACTTTCACAGGTACAAGAGTCACTTGGACAAGAGACACTTGGAGTTTTGGTTTTAAGAGAAGGGGAACAAACAATTCAATCAGTAGTATGGCTAGATTGTGGGAAACTGAAGATTTATGTGCAAAGTGTTAAGTGTGTGTTTGTTTTTGTTGACCTCCACCACCCGCCTGCCTTGCAATCTCAAACGTTCCAAAAATGAAAAGGAACTGCAGCTCCCACTGTCTCTCCCCACCTCTCCCCACCTCTCCCCACCTCTCCTCACCTCTCCTCACCT
>NW_006399805.1:13578493-13582129 GCF_000299155.1 Elephantulus edwardii
CCCACCTCTCCTCACCTCCCCCCACCTCTCCCCATGTGGAGCAGTGCTGTGACTAACATCTGTCTGTGATAGGAGTGAGAGAGAGTTTGGAGTGATTGACAGAGAGGAGGCCCCTTCAGTTGTCTGTGATTGGAAAGCTGAGGGTGGGGGGAAGAGAACCCCCACATTGTTCCCTGCAGAGCCAGGCTGAGGCTGGACAGGCCTCCTCTGCCCTCACAGCACCCCTCCTTTGCAGCGCAGAGATGCGTAGACTCTTTGGAGAGGGTGGGTGAGCTTTGAGTGTACAACTAGCTTCTTTCCTAGTTGCGGGATTTTTTTCACTTGTTGTCATTGCCTGGGGATTCACAAAAAGAACAAGAAAAGCAGGGCAAGTGCCCATGTGTGGCTCCTGAGACAAGTGTGCCCAGATTCCGGCTGGCAGGCCCGCGGGCTTCTCCCCACTCCCTTCTCCCCAGAATCCTTGTGGGCACCCCGGCACGTGAGCTCTCCGTGGAGCCGGAGGCCTCTGCTGGTCTGAGGGCGGTGATTCTTCATGAGGACTGTGGGCAGTGTCTGGAGGCGCGTTAACGGCCTGGTTGCCAGGTCCTGACACATCTTTCCCCAAGTTCATGTTATTCCCTGAGTTTGTAGGACACGCTTAGTTTTCAAAGCCTGTCTCCTGTACGGCCCTCCCTCACTCTGTCCTCATCACTGGCTCGCACCTGCACACTGTCGAGCCTCCAGCACTCGCTCCCACTTTCTTTCCTTTTTGAATGGCTTCCTTTTCTGTCTCCATCATCTTTTGAACCGCTTTCCCTTCTCTCAGTTTTTGAAGTGCCTACTATGTGATCTTTCTATTTATTTTTTCTTTTTGTTGAACATTAGCTTTGGCTTATATGAGCTGAGGCTACAAGCCCACAGGCCAGCACTTTGAACACACCAGTGGATTGAAAGACCTGGTGCTTTGCAATCAGAGCCCAGGAGACCCTGTGGACTAAAGACCCTGTGGTCTTTAGTCATAGAGACCACAGAGAAGCAGCATGGCCTCCAGGGTGTGCGACAAACATGCACATATGCAATACATACAGTCTCAACTCAGTGCTCATCAGTCTACCGAGGTGACCTTCCAGCGTGTTCTGAGAGGCCAAGTCACACGAGGAGACGGCCGTCTTTGTCCTGCGGAGCCACTGGTCTATTTGAACAGCCACAGAGCCCCTGACTTGGGTCTAGGAGTGCCACACCTGCTCACTGGGTCACCAGCGGTCACCTGCTCTCCGTCCATGCTTCACTGGTGGCCTGTCGTGGGAGAGCTGGGCCATTAATGAAGAAGGAAGGCTCGAAAGAATTGATGCCTTTTAATGGTGATGCTGGCAAAGGAACGTGGCAAAAACACAGCATAAAGCTCAGCCTCCAAGTATTGTTAGTAAGCTAAAAAGAAGACGAATATTGAATACACACGCTGCCAACAGGACAACTTGTCTCAGCTGCACCACCGGAATGTTCCTTAGAAGTAAGAGTCACTAAGCGTCCTCTCCCAGGTGTTGGGGTACGGCATCGGGGGATCAAGCACTTGGAGAAGGAAATCACGTGTGGGAAAGCAGAAGACCAGTGAAAAGACAGAAAGAGCCCACCGTGACCTCACCCGAGGGCTAAGCACACAGTATCTGTGAGGAGGTGCAGGGCCACGCAGTGCTCTCTGCTGGCAGAGGGGATGGTGAGGGACTGGGGCCACGTCCAGGGCACCTGAGTGTGTGTGTGTCCGACACGAGTCTTCTATGTCTCTTAAAAACAAACCCAGGGGCATTGCTTTGCCTTGTGGTTCCTTGCCCACCGCCTTGTGCTGTGGTTATCTGATGGTTCCTGGTTTGTCGTGACTCAGCGTGGTCTCTCTGATGAGTCCAAGGGCTGTGTGCTCACTGGTTACAGTGGTATGAGGCTTGGTCTCTGAAAATCCAAACTTAAACTCATGGCAGTGAGTTAGAACTGACTCCCAGCCAGCCCTCCACTGGGTTTTCGGAGGCTGTGAACTGCATGGAAGGACATTATTCATCTTTCTCTTATGGAGTCAACACAGAGAGAGAAATTTCCCTTGAGTGAGGAACCAGGTTTGGGCCTCCTAACCTTGAAGAAGACAGACTGCTGTTTGTACAACACCCACTTGTGTTTCTGTCACAGCAGCACTGTGTACCCAAGACACGTGGTAAATAAAGAGAGCTTGGGGGCTCCTCTCGGTTCTGCACCGGGGGCAGCTCCTGCAGAGAAGTGAGGGCAGAGATAAGACAGTGGACTGCCCTGTTCTATTTCAATATAAGTTGCTTTTTGGAGAGATTTCAAAGATGTTTTTGATGATTACTCTGACTTTTCCTTTATTTGTCTGTCCTTCATAATGGAATTCTGCCTTTAAAACAAAAGGCTGGGATTAATCCCATCTGTTATATCAACTGATTAATCTTGCTTTATCTAGAAGAAAACATACCTTTAAGTATGTTTAAATGGTAGTATTAAGTGACAGAGCTCTGAAACGTTTAGGAGTGAGGTTAAACCGTAAATCCTATGGCAACTCTTACAGAGGCTTATCCAGGACAGAAGCTTGAAGCCACAGTGAGAAGCAGCTTGTCCCGGCTTTTCACAGAGACACATCACCTTCACAGGGAGAGAGCTGTGGACTGGACATGTCCCTTGTTAGGCAGAGGCAGGTCATTATCTATGTTTGGTTTGGATTTGCCTTTGGGACTTGATGACAGGGAGTCTCTCTAGACCCCAGTTCTCCGGGCAGTTCTGCCTCAGAGAGTGTCAGGGGGGAAGGCTGGTCCCATTGTTAAAGCCTATGCAGCATCACAACAATCCCACCAATTCAATCACTAGTAATTTTGCTAGTATTGATCTCATTTCTGTATTGATTACCAGTATTGATCTCATTTCTATCAGAGACTTCTCTGTAGGACCCAGTAGTCGAAGGCTTCATTTACTATTTAATCTAGAAAAGATATTACTATCATAAAACCATAGCTAATAACATTTATTAAACACTGGACTTGGGCAGAATATTCTCAATATTATTGTTATCAGATGAGGGTTTTGACTCAGAGTGAGCCAAGTGACAGAGTAAAGCTGCCCTTAGAGTTTTTCCAAATTAGAATCTTTTTTAATGTTTTTTAAATTTTATTAACATTAATGAACATTTATAGAGATTTTGAATTTCCATTCATTCATTGTTGCACTTTTCTCCATGCCCATCCCTCCCCCCCCAATTAAGTTAGAATATTTTTTTAAAAATTGCAAAGGCTTTTGACTGTGTGGATCACAACAAGCTGTGGCTGACTCTGAGAAGAAAGGGAATCCCAGAATATTTGATTGTGCTAATGTGAAACTTATACTTGGACCAAGAGGCAGTTGTCAGAACAGAGCAAGGAGACACTACATGGTTCAAAATCAAGAAGGGGGTTCGTCAGGGATGTATTCTGTCTCCATACCTTTTCAATCTGTATGCAGAACAGACCATCTGAGACGCTGGGCTGTACGAAGAGGAATGTGGCATCAGGATTGGTGGAAGAATCATCAACATCCTGTGTTATGCAGATGACACAACCCTGCTTGCTGAAACTGAAGAGGACCTGAAGCACTTGGTGCAGAAGATCAAGGACTACAGACTCCTAT
>NW_006399805.1:13583934-13590042 GCF_000299155.1 Elephantulus edwardii
TGGCACAACTTGGTGAGCACGTCCAGGGCAGCATCTGTTAACTGAAATATGTCAATTGGTATACCATCTATTCCTGGAGCCTTATTTTTTGCCATGTTCTTCAAAGCAGCCTGAACTTCTTCTTTCATCACCATAGGCTCTTGCTCATATGTTGTTTCATGAAATTCTTCTGTGTCTTCCAATTCTTTTCCTGGAGAAGGTGAAGCCAGAATGCTCCTTGGAGTCAAGGATTCTGAAGCTTTGTCTGACATATTTTGGGCATGTTGGATGGAGGGACTGGTCCTTGGAGAGGGACATCACGTTTAGCAGAGTGGAGGGGCAGTGAAGGAGAGGAAGACCTTCGATGAGATGGATCGATTCTGTGACTGGAGCGGTGGGAATAAGTGTGTTTGAGATGGCAAGGTTGGCACAGGATAGAACAGCGTTTAGAGCTCTTGTACATAGGGTCGCTATGAGTCACAAGTGACTCGATGGCACATAACAACGACAACAACAAAAATTTAAAAATCATACTGGCTTTTAATTTAATCACTAATAAAGACTTCATTTTCTATTATTATTTCATAATTGCAGTGCCTAACCGTTCTTCAGTGTAGACTGCCTTTCCTTTCACCACGCTGTTTCTTGTCTTGACTCCCCTCTTCCTCTCTCCTCCTCCCTTAACCATCCAAGAATGACTCGGCGCATGAACCTTTCCTTCGCTTCTTAGAACTGTGATCTTCTAGCATATTTCTCCTTTTGTAATTGATGTATGCCATTTAGCTTCATTCGTCCTAGATTCATCCACATTGTGCAGGCTTTCCGGAATCCTGGATAATTTTTCAGTCCGTTGTATGAACATACTGTAATATTTTAGCCTTTTGTCCACTGATGGGTACTTGGGTTGTGTCCAACTCTTTGCTATTACAATGCTACAATAGACACGAGCGTGTGCATGTCTCGGCTCCTCTTTCTTCAGGGCATATATACCGAGCAGTGGGATTGCTGGATCGAATGGTATTTCTATGTCCAACTTTCTAAGGAGCCGAGGCTGGGGTTCTACAGGAGCAGGTTGCCAGGTCTTTGCTCCATGGAGCCTCTGGCTGACTTTGAACTACCAATCTTTGGATTCCCAGCTGAGTGCTTACTCCCATGTCACCAGGGCTCCAGATATGCTACTGGCTTCTTGGAAACCATAAGTACATTCTTCTCCGAATGAGTGTTGTTGTTGTTCTGTGCCGAGTCAGTTGTGACTCATAGTAACCCCAGGCACTAGAGCACAAAACCCTGCCTGGCCCTGCTCTCCCCTCGGTGTCATTGAAGAACTGACTCCATAAGCCCCTAGTGACAGGATCGCTAAGCTCTGGGCTGCTAATCAAATGGTCAGAAGTTCAAATGCACTAGAATGCCAGGGAGGCCCCGCTGCAGCCACTGTGTCAGACCATCTCCTTGAGGGTCTTCCTCTCACATTGTCTCATTAGTTTCCCAAGAATGATGTCCTTCTCCAGGAACTCGACCTGCATGTGAATATTCCCAAATTCTGTGAGATGAAGTCTCGTTACTAAGAAGAATTCTGACTGCACTTCTTGCCTCAAAAGACCCGCTCGTTCTTCTGACTGCCTGAGGTATAACCAATGTTCTTTGCAAATATTGTAATTGAAAGTCACCGACCCTTCTTCAGTCTTCCCTAACCGTTGAGTTTTCAAATGCATAGGAAACATGGACAAGGATTGCCATGACTTGGATCAAGAGCACAAGACTCCTCTCCATGACATCTTTGCTCGCAAGCATTTTGGAGAGGTCTTTACCAGAAATTCAGCCCTACACTCAAACCCAGTTTCCTTGTCTGCGAGACAGAAGAACGAGAAGGCAGACAGAGAGGTCGAGTAGATGATCCAAGAGTTACCTTCCAGTTCAGTCGTCTCCTGATTCCAAGTGATATGTCTTTATTGGAGCTAAAATTTTGCTCATTAATAAACTACTTAACTGTTCATTTTACAAATACAAGGTCCGCTTTTCAAGCTGTGCTGCTAAAAAGGCAATGAGAACCCAATTTGGTGAATGTGAACAAAAGTATTCAAATTTGACACATTGCCTTTATATGTATTAATAAAGAATCAAATATACTATACCTCACCCTTCAGTGATTACAGAATAAGGAAGCATTATTACTGCCTGTCATGCAGCCTCCTTTTCTCATTCCAATTATGGTCCGAAAGAATGACAAAAAAAATTCCCCTTTGGAAGAATAAGTTAGCTATTTCTCCCTATTTTATTCAAATATCAGTAGCTATTCATTTTAAAGAGAGAACTTAGAGTAAATACAATTGACAGGACTTCAGCATTACAGCTAAAATCCAAGATTTTCAAGGACAGATAGTGATTATAAAATCCATTAAAGTAAAAATGGGTTTAGGAAAACGCACGCTGACTCGGAGCAGACCCCTGTGTCTGGCCCTTTAAATGATCTCAGAATTGCAAAAGGCTGGATCATTCTCTCAGCCTTAGGCCTCCAGGTCTTTGTCAGTGGAGAAAAGGAAATGGCAGTGTGACAGCAGTGATCCCGGAGAAGTGACAATTACAGGTAGAGAGGGACTATTTCTGTGCTAAATAGGTTAATTTTTGGCAAAGAGACTCTTTCTGATCTAGTTAAGTTAATGAGGCTTTTACTGAATTAAACCAAGTTGGTGAGCTTTGCAAAGCTTTGGGGGGCTGTCAAAATTCTGCCAATAATAGACACTTGAAGTTCAGAAAGGAGAGAATGAGCATCTCTTGAATAATCAGGAACTAGTGTAAGAACCATTAACCGTCTAAGTGAATAGAATTAAGAAAATGAATACGGATTTTAATAGCTGGGAGGATTTTCAGTTAGACAAGATGGTTTTCTTTCTTTCTTTATAGTTTTCTTAAACCTTCGTCATGTGTATAGGGTTGAATAAAACCCTCTACAAATATATTGAAGCCTTAACCCATGGAACATGTGGAGGTGACCTGGTTTGGAAGCAGGACATTTGAGAATACTGCCAGTATTCAAGTGGTCGCAGTGCGAGCCCTAACCCCATCTGAGTGATGCCCTTACAGAGGAGGAAAGGACAGACATGGAGAGACAGAAGAGGAAGACCGTGTGAAAATGCAACCACAAGCCAAGAACACCTGGAGTCATGAGCTCCCAGCAGAGATTGAGGGTACCCTTGCTGTAAGCCTGCAGAGAGAGGGCGTCCTTCAGAGAGGGAGGCATCCTTCAGAGAGAGGAGCATCCTTCAGAGAGAGGGGCATCCTTCAGAGAGAGGGCCATCCTTCAGCAAGAGGGAAGCATCCTTCAGAGAGGGAGGCATCTTTCAGAGAGACATCATTCAGAGAGGGACATACTTCACAGAGAGGGGCATCCTTCAGAGAGAGGAGCATCCTTCAGAGAGAGGGGCATCCTTCAGATGCTTATGTCCTGGGCCAACTGGACTGGGATAGTGATCTCCCTGGTGTTCATCTGGGCTGTGAGGCAGTGTGTAGAGCGGACACAGATGCCTCTGTGCTGGGTGTCCCTGGACCTTCAGTAGTAGTCCGTGACTGCCCCAAGCTGTTGGAAAGCTCCCAGAATTGAGGAAGCAGCGATATGGTTGCTTTTTTTGTGCATTTTCTAATGAAGAACAAAGACTTCAGAACAGATTAGGCCTCAACAACAACAATAAATCACAAATATTTACAACTAGATCATAAGTCACATCATGACAAATGAAGAAAATAATAAAACCATCAGGGATTTCCTTTTACATAGACTCAAAAGAAATACTAGAAGCAGTCAAGAAATCAAAACCCATGATGCACTGGGGGGCACATCTGCGACCAATGACATCTTCAAAGTCTTAACAAGCAAGGATGTCACTTTGAGGGTTCAGGTGTGTCTCAATTTTCAATTGTGTACAAAAGTGAGACCATGAATAAGATGCAAGGTCTGATACCTTTAAATGATGGTGTTGGAGAAGATCACCAAATATACCACACGCAATGAGAAGAATGAATAAATCTGTCTTGGATTGGCCCCTCAAAGCGAAGATGGGAAGGCTTTGTGTCATGTGCTTTGGACATGTCGCCAGGAGGGGCCAGTCCCTGGAGAAGGACATCACTGTTGGTGAGATAAAGGGTCAGTGAAGAAGAAGATTTCAGCAACACAAGCTGACAGCAACTGCAGCAATGGACCAACATTGAGCCACAAAGATGGAGACCATGCAGGACCAGACCCTGCTTGGCTCTGTTTTCGTGGAGTGGTTCTGAGTCAGTGCTGACTAGATGACATCTAATGTCAGTACCACCAGTAGCAGTTCCATCACACAGCAGAAGCCGTGACACAACCACGTGTTTGGTTAAGATGTCTGTTAAGATACACCAATGCCTGATTCTGAGCCCAGCAGAGCCCAGAGCTTCTGCTGGGAGATCAGAAAGCATGGTCAAGGAACCCTTAACTCTCTTAGCCTCCCCAGAGTGGTTGATGACCTGTCCCGAATTTGCTTTGTTTGCGATGAGCAAGAGAAACAGAACATACTAAAATAAAACATTTCCACTCATTTGCACCTATAGTTTATTATTAATGATGAGGTCTTGATCCCAAATGACTGATCCAGTTGATCAGTCTCTGCAGGCCTGGGAAAATATTATAACCCATGTGAGGTGTTCTCTTATTATCCTGGAACTCTGGAACTACTTCAAGAGCATTGTACTAACAGTGAAGTTTGGTAAGACAGTGACGGCAAGTGTTGCCGAGGTTGTGGAGAGATTGGCGCTCACAGGCACTGCTTGTGGGAATGTAAAAAGGGGCAACCTCTATGGACAGTTTGGCGCTTTCTAAAAAAGTTGAAAATAAAAATACTATTCTATCCAGCCATTCTGTCGCTATGAAGCCGAACACTGTGACACTGATGAGTCAAATGCGAGAATGGTTACCCATGGTGAACAGGGTTTGGTGGAGCTCCCTGATTAAAACAAGCTTGGAAGCAGGAGTGGCATCCACTTCCACAATAGTTTGCCTCTGGAAACCCTATGAACCTGGGGGACGGATGTTACACAGGAGATGTCCAGGACTTTCATTCATAGGGTTGCTATGAGTCGCCTGCGACTTGACAGCACTTAACAACAACTTAACAGCGACATCCAGCCATCCCACTACTAGGTTGTTGTTGTTGTTGTGTGCCACTGAGTAGGAACGGACCCTTTGCTGACCCTCCCTGGGTTGCACTTATTCCACGGAGCAGCTGGTGGATTAGAACTGCCTGCCTTTGGGATTGCAGTGCATCTTCTTAACACTAGGCCACCAGGGCTCCTTTACTACATATACTAAAGAAATAAGAACTGAGACTTACACATATCATGAACTTTACAACAACAGAAAGACAGAAACAACTCAAATGTTCATCAGTGAATGAATGGATTAAGAAATTAAGCTTTATTTACACAATGGAATAACATGCAATATTAAAGAAAAATAGAGAATTCTTGAAACACTGGATAGTATGGATAATATATAGGGCATTTGCTGAGTGAAGTAAGTTAGTGAAAAAAGCACAAACCTGGTGAAAGACCTGTTATAAAAGCTAAAGAAAAGGTTAGGAACTTCTGGTAGCTTAGCGGTAAGGAATTGTGCTGTCAATGCAAAGGTATGTGGTTCAAATTCACCAGCTGCTCCGCAGGAGAAAGATGGACAGTCTCCCGTGCAATTTACTGCCTCGGAAAAGCTGATGGAGGGTGAGCTAGGGGTCGGTTCCGACTTGACGGTACACAACACAAAGGAAAGGTTGCACACAGGTGGGCAAATTCTTGGACAGTTTCTGGGGACGGGAAAGGAAGGAGAGGTAGTGAGAATTATTAATAGGTAACAGATCGTTATTAAGTTAGATGAAAGGAAACGCGATATACATGAAGCTTTATACAAACATTGTTATGAAACAAAACATGTGATCAAAAACTCAAGATGCTGCCAAAGGGGCCCTTTAGAGTAGTGAGAGAAGATCTTTACCCTGAAACCCACAGCGTCCCTTTTCAGCATGAAGTAGCTAAGAGAATATGCCGTGCCCTTTTCCTTATGACTCAGGGTGAAGTCTCTCTCAGGGAGGAGTGATAGGGAATGGCAAAGGATACACT
>NW_006399805.1:13590142-13591342 GCF_000299155.1 Elephantulus edwardii
AAGCTTTATACAAACATTGTTATGAAACAAAACATGTGATCAAAAACTCAAGATGCTTTGTAAAAATTTAAATGTAAAGAACTTTTTTTTAAAAAAATAAATGTTAAAAGGTATCATTGTCTGTTAATGCACTGAGTTCTCGGCCAGGTTTAATCCTGACTGGACTGGTATTTAAATTCCACTGTTGCCTCTTCCTTGCAATACTACATAGGCCACCAGGTGGCAGTAAGAAAGCATTAAAGCCTCATAGCTTCTGTCTCTGCTAAGAACCCACACATTTAAAGAGACAGTTTTGAGCAGTTCTGGTGGCACAGTCTTGTGTTCTTGATCGAAATGTCAATGGTTCAAACCCACCAGTAACTCTGGAGGAGAAAGATGGCCAGTCTTCTCCTGTAAAGACTGAGAACCTCAGCCACCCATCGACAGTATTTGTTCTCATTTCTCAAATTTTAAGTAACTTACTTCTATAATTAAAGATGATTTGCATATCAAAATCCAAAGCACCACGTTGTTGTTATTGTGTAGTTTCATGTGGAAACCAACTCTTAGCTGATCCTCCAGCGTGTTTTCAGAAGCTGTAAAGCAGATGGGAGGAGATTGCCTAACTTTCTCCCATGAAGCACCTGGTGGCTTCAAACCATGTACCTGTGGATTGGCAGAATAACTCCTTACTATCAAGCCAACAGAGCACCACAGAGCCTAAAAAATAACAATCGTCATATTTTTACTTCAAGTTTTTAAGAGGCATATTTTTCCTTGATTCCATGTTCCCTCCAAAGTTAGGCTCTGGTATCTTATAGCCAACTTCTCCCCCTCTTTAGTCTCCACATCTCTGAGAGTACTGCTCTTTTTGTCTGCTCCTCTCTGTCTGAGTCCCGGAACTGACTCATGGAGACGGTCAATTGTTTCTAAGACTGTAAATCACAACGGGGGAGGCTGCCCATCCTTGTCCCACAGACACACTGGTGGTTTGGAACAGCCACAGACATGCTGCCATTGGGTGAGCAGAACAACTTGCAATTGGACTATTTTCTAGAAATCTATTACTGTTTTACAAAAGGTACTATATTCGTTGTTATAAGGGGAAGTGTGATTTGCATGCTGTGGTGATCCTGGTTATTTTACAGTTTATGTATGTGTTGACTTTCACTTGTTTATAGTTTGGTCTTGTGGGACAGTATTTGTCAAAAGCAATATTTC